>NW_026612074.1:0-35000 GCF_029931775.1 Euleptes europaea
TAGTGTGAAGGGTGTGAAGAGGGGGGTGTCGGTTTTCAGTGTGGACTTCATCCCTGGCACTGAAAGGGGGGGGGAAGAGAAAAAATTCCAAGACTACAGAAAGGCAGCTGTGGTCAAGAGGGAAGGAGGATAGGTCGGAGGAATCGCTCCTTATCTCCTCCCCCTTGGAATCCTTCCCCCCCACTCCCCCACTCCCCCCCCTTCCTGTGGCTGCTGGGAGGGGCTTGCAGGATGGGAAAGAGCTGTCGGGGTCAGTAAAGAGTGGTCTGGTGGAGTCTGAGCTAGAGCTGGCTGGGGTGGGGGGGAAGTGTCATCAGCAGCAGGTTATTTTGGGCTTCCTGGCTGGGGGCCAGGCTGTTCCTGAAGGGTAGGGCAATCTCTTGGCCACCCTTCGTCGAAACTGGAGGGCTCACCCCCTCTTCTGCTTGCAAAGGGGATGGTGATGGAGGGGGTGTTGGAGGGGACAAGCCCCCTCCTTTTCGCCCTTCGGAGGAGGAGGAAGTCTTGGAGGCATGCAGGCGAGTGGAGGTGGAGGAGGAGGAAGGGGGGTGGAAGATGCGGGGAAGGGGCTTGATCAGGAGCCCGTTGGAGGTGGGAAGAGGGGCAGGGCGGAGGGAGTGACCCTGTGCAGTACTCGTTCATCTTCGGCTGCCTCGGTGGGCTCAGAAGGCTCTAGTGTGGAGGCTGAGCGAGCGGGCGCTGCTTCTGCAGAAAAGGGACTGGCTACCCTGACTACCCGGACTACCCCGAGCAGGGAGGCGCGCATGCAGCGGGATTGGGAGCAGTTTAAGGGAGAGCCTCTTCAGAGTGGCCTGTCCCTGTTGGTGCCGGACTCGGGGCAGTTCTCGGATCTGGATCTGCTGCGATTTTGGGCCTTTTTGATGGCCCATTTGAACTTGCCAGTGGTCCAGCCGCAGGTGGGACTGCGGAAGAGGGGGCGGGATGAGCTGATGGGGATTTTGGAGCGGGAGGCGGCTCTGGTGATGGTCTTTTTGGCTGGAGGGGGGCGAGTAGGGGGATGTGAAGTGGGCAACGGACCTGTGGCAAGCGCGGGCCGTGTCTGAGGCGGTAGCGGAGAGGCTGCTGAGGGGCCGGAGGCCCCGCACATCGACCGAGGGCCGCTGCCCGGCAGGCTGCGGGAGCGAGGCTGATGGCCTTGTTGAGGCGTATCAGCCGTGTTTGGAGGGAAGGGACGTCTGCGAGGGAAACGACGGCGGTGCTAGCGTGGCCTGGCAGGGTGGAGACGGAGCTGGACCCGGACGCCTGGGCGGCGTGGTGCGATGAGGCGGCTGCGGTGCTGCGGGTCCGGGTGGAGCGGCAGAAGGCAGATGCGGAGGAGGAGAAGGGTCAGAGGGGGGCATGTTCAGGGCCATATTCAGGAGCTGGTTCAGGAGCTGGTTTCGGAGTTGGAGTAGGAGCAGAGGCGGCAGAGGTTGAGGGGGGCCGGCAGGAGGCTCTTGGAGATCGGGGCGGCGCTTGGCTGCCCCTGGAGCAGCGGGGTGGCGACGGGGAGTCACGGGGGGAGAGGCGACGACGGCAGCTATTACAACAGCAGCGGGCGTCCCCGGAGTTGGGGCATGGGGACAGAGTTACTTTGCAAGACTCGGTCTAGCTGCCTCTGTTCAGTCGGAGGCAGGCCTTTGGTGGCTTCCAAAATGTGCCTGGATGGGTTTCCATGCCTTCCTCTTCTGGGAAGGGCGTTTTGAAGGAGATGTGGACATGGTGGGAGTGGAGGGGGCCGGAGTCTGTGGCTCAGGATAAAGGGGTTCTGCAGGCTCAGGGGCGGAAGAGGAAGTTGGAAATGGAGAGTGGTGAAGGTGAGGGGGGGCAGAGGGAGGGGTGGGCAGGAGGAGGAAGAAAGGGGGGAAGACTTTGCGAGGCCTTTGCCCCAAGGCCGTCACCGCAGCGGCCGCCGCTGTCGACGGAGGAGGTTGTGGAGAGTGCGTGGGCAAAGCAGCGGGGGAGCGATCCTGCGGCTGCTGGGCCTGCTACTGCTGAGGGGTCAGGGACTACAGGGACTGCAGGGACTGCGGAGACTGTAAAGAAGGGTGCTGGGGGAGTGGCCAAGGAGGGGCGTTCATACGCGAAGGTGGTGGCAGCAGCAGTAGCGGGCCAGAGGTGGAGTGGCGACAGGGACGGGCGGGGGCAGAGAGCGGGGGCGAGTGGCCGGACTTCGGCTCGAGTCGAGGACAAGGTAGCAGTCACAGCAGGAGGAGTCGCAGCAGGCAGAGTCGGAGTCGGACCGGAGTCGAGAGTGGAGGCGGGAGGGGCCTCGGCGCCGGGTGGATGAGGAGCGACAGCGGCGGGAGGATGAGGCCTTTTTGGAGGCCTTCCTGCAGCAGTGGGACGGCGAGAGGAGCATTGGCAGCGGGAGCGGGGATGCCGAGGGGTCGGATTTTGACCCGCGGCTCCGCTTTGTGGTGCGCCTGCGTTACAAGGGGGCAAGATCCGTATTGCCTCACGCAGGAGTTCCTGGTCGGCAAGCTGCTGCTGGGGTACTTGCGGCTGCGCTCGGAGGATCTCCTGGCTGTCATCGCTCCGCCTGGTTGAGCGAGACGGATGTGTGCTTGTCTCGGAGGGCGCCTATCAGCGGTTTTGGCTGGCGGTGCGGGCGGCCGGCTGCCGGGGGGGGGGGAGAGGATCTCTGTTGGATTTTGACCCGGTGCCCATGTTCCGGGGAGAGACGAGGGTGGTGACGGTGGCATTTCGGACCATGTGGTGCCGGAGCAGGACGTGGATGAGTGGTTGTGTAAGTTCTGCAGGGTCCTGTGCCCGCCCAGGAAGGCTCTTAATGAGTGGGGCGTGTGGACGGGAGAGTACCGGGCGGTGGTGAGTTTGAATCGGGACGAGCGAGGGGGCCTCAGGCATTTGCCCAAGTATTTTTTCATGGGGGCAGACCGGGGCACGACGAGATATAGTGGCCAGCCCATGGCCTGCTTCTCCTGCGGCTCGTATCAACCATCTGCGGGCCTTTTGCCACACCGTGCTGTGCTCGGCCTGTGGAGACAGGGGGCACGTGTCGCGCGCGCTGTCCTGTCGGGCTGGTGTGTAATTTTTGCAGGGAGAAGGGTCATGTGTATATGCTGTGCCCGCATGCTTACTACAACCGGCAGTATGGGGCAGCATATAGGAAACTGCAGCAGATGCATCCGCATCTGTGGAGGCCTGGAAGAGGGCAGGGGCCGGATCAGCGAGGGCAGTCGTCTCAGCAGCAGCAGCAGTCGCAGCAGGAGAGGAGGCGGGGGAGAGCGGAGAGGCGGCGCCGCCGCCGCCGCCGCTGTGGCAGAGAGGAAGGAGGAGGAGGAGGATGGCAGCGAGTGGAGAGGAGAGGGGTGGAGAGGAGTAGGCAGGGGCAGCGGCAGCTCGACAAGGCACGGCATCGGCGGCGGAGCAGTGGCAGAGGCAGTGAGCGTTACTGCTTCCGCATCTGCTGCTGCTGTCACTTCCGCTTCTGCAAGGCGGACGGAGGCCCTTGAGGAGGGGAGCAGTTCTGTGCTGGTGGGGGGTGGGAACATCGAAGACAGTTTCTGCTTCTGTGTCTTCTTCTCCTTCTTCTTCATCTGGACCTGGGCCTGTCCTTTTCAACAAGGGGACCAGTGGGGCCAGGGAAGCTGGGGGTAAAGGTCCCGGGGGGGTCGGGGGCTGAGGCCCGTGTGTCTCCACAAGGTGGTAAGAAGCGGCAGAGGAAGGTGAAGCATTTGGAGGAGAGCGGGGGCCAAGCCGGGGAGAGTGGTTTGTGGGCGCTGCTTCTGTGTCTGCTTCTTCCCTAAATTCTGTGGCGGCGGCGGCGATGGTGACAGCAACAACGACGGTGGTCGAGGCCACTGCAGAGTCCCGGTGGCTGGTGCCGTGGAGCACGGGGAGGATCGCCCTGCCCGGGGGGCGTTTTCCATGGCAGTGTGGACGATGAGTTTGTCGGGCAGCCGTTTTGAGTGCTGGCCGGCAGGGAGATGGATGAGGAGTTGGAGGGAGTGGCTGGAGTGGCTGGAGTGGTGGAAGTGGAAGCGGAGGAGGTGCAGCCGTTGGCAGTCCTGCCCGGGGCGGAGTCGTGCTGGGTGCCGACAGGGACTTTGGACTCGGCGTCCATCATCACGATTCCCAGTAACGGGGAGGATGGTGATGACAGTGGTAGCAGCAGCAGCAGCGACAGTAGTGGCGGGGCTGAGTCCAGTGGCTGCTCCAGTGCCACTCCAGGGGCTGGGGCTGGGTCAGATGTGGAGGCAAAGGGGAAGGATAGTGGTATGAGGCGCAAGGGCAAGCGTAAGCGTAAGCGTCGGCTGCGACGGCGTGGATTGGAGGCCGAGTGGGAGAAGGTCTTGCAGGCGAGGCGGCTGCTCATCCGGGGCATGCAGGACGAGGAGCTGCAGAGGGTGACGGAGACCTCGGCGTGGGAGATGGAGTACATTCAGCAGCGAATCAGTGGCGTGGCGGGGGATGGGGAATGGCCCGAGGAGGAGGAGAGCTGCGCTTGCTGAGTCGGCTGGACATTGTGCGTGTGGAGCTGAGGGATATGATGGGGGAGATGGAGCGGCGCCGAGTGCAGCGGAGAGAGGAGGGGGAATGGAGAGAATGGAGAGAATGGAGAGAATGGAGAGGAGAGTTGGGGGCTGTGAAGGTGAAGGTGGAGACGGAAGTGACGGAAGTGACGGATGTGACGGTGGGGAGTGGGGGTGGCGACGACTTTGCTTTTGGGGTGGAGGGCGTGGATTATGGGCCCCAGGTATGGCAGCGTCAGAGTGAGCAGTGGCGGCAGCAAATCCGACAGTTTCACCAGGAGGAGAGGGAGTCGGTGGCTGCTGCACAGAGAGCTCTGAAGGGTGCTAAGGGGTTGCCATTGGACTTGACGGTGGGGTGTGGCGTGGAGACGAGGGGGCGGAGAGGTGCAGAGACGGCGACAGCAGTGGCGGCGGTGGCAGTGGTGGAGACGTGTGGAGGAGGGGGTTGTGGAGGTTGTGGAGGAGGGTGTGGGGGAGGGTGTGGGGGAGAGGGAGAGGGTGCTGGTGGTTCCGGAGATGCTGCCGGGTACGGATGTGGCGTCTGTGCCCAGCAGGGACTGTAGTGCCACACTTGTCCCGGGCGAAGACCGAGGGCAAGGGGTGGGAAATGAAGGAAGGCGATTGCAGCAGCAGCAGCAGCAGCAGTCGCCAGGACTGGAGGGGGCGGTTCTGGTCCCGGACAGGTTGGGGGCAGGGCCGTCTGGTGAGGCGCTCGGGGTGCCGGGGGCTTCACTGTACTCACCTGACTCACCTGTCTCATCTGCTTCATTTGATGCGGCAGCAGCAGCAGATGCTGTTGTGGCTTCGCCTTCGCCGCCGTCGTCGTCGTCTCCGTGAGGGGGCGAGCGAGCGAGCGAGCGAATGAAGGAATGAAGGAAGGAATGGGGGCTAGAGTTGTGAGCGTGATAGACATTGGGCACTTGCATTTGCCATGGAGGGGCTGCGGATCGTGTCTTGGAACTGTGGGGGGGTGGTGGTGGGCTCGTCGCAGCGGAGGGAGGATGCCTACTATCACCTCAGCAAGTTGCCGATATGGTGGCGCTGCAAGGGACTGGGGTTTGTACCCCTCGGCAGCGGAGCGTGGCCCAGCGTTCCTGGACTTGGGGGCCTTCACTGTGGTCGGTGGCGGTGGGGGCAGAGGATGAGGAGGAGGATGAGGAGGAGGGGGGACGATCGGGGGTGGCGGTGTTGCTGTCCCATGTGGCCCCCCATCTTCGAGTGCGGACAGTGTGGGAGGCGTGGCCGGGCCGTCTCCTAGTTGTAGATTTTGATTGGGGGGTGGTTGCTGGCAGTGATTCTGGCACCACTTGCAGGACTGCCACTTGCAGTGCTACCAGTTCCATCAGCACTGGCACCGGCACCAGCACCAGGATGAGCAATGCCAAAGCTGTCTCTGCCATGGCCACGGCCACGGCCACTATCACCAGTACCTCCGGGGGAGGTGGAAACAGTGCTGAGCGGCGGCAGCAGCAGCAGCAGTGCAAGGCAGAAGTGTCGTCTGTGTGTGCTGCTGGTCCCGCGCAGCGGTCGGAGACGGAGACGTTTGTGGCCCCTGTTGGAGGGGTGTTTACGCACATCCCGACATTTGGTGCTGGCGGGAGACTTTGCTCGCCTTTGGGCAGGGGAGGAGGAGCAGTTGGAGGTGTTGGCGGAGGGGAAGCCAGAGTGGTCGGTGGAGGAGAGGGCGGTGATGCATCTGCTGCGACAGCGGGCGGGTCTGGGCGACGCGATGGGCCTTGGCCCATGGGAGCTAGACTATTTGCCCATACATTTTAGGGAGGTCTTTCGTGGCAGTGGGCCCCGGTGGCACTGGCAGCCGCGAGGAGCAGGGACAGCTACAGCTACAGCAACAGTAACAACAGTAACAACAACAACAACAGCAACAACAATGGCATCGGCGGGAGAGGAGAGGGCAGGTCCGAGAGGCATCTATGCGGGTGGTAGTGCAGCAATCAGGTCGGGCAGGGTCTGGACGTCGGCGGAGAGGGCCACGGCGGTGTCCAGGCTGCTGGGGAACCCGTGGTCGCAGCATGCAATGGTGGCCGTGGCTCTGGCTTTTTGGCCGGGGCAGAGGCGGCGGCAGTGGTGGGGGCGGCGGACGGAGTGTGCTGAGGGGGTTTCTCCTTCCCCTTCCCCTCCTCCTCTTCTTCCTCCTCCTCCTCCTTCCCCTGCTCCCCCTGCTCCCCCTGCTTCTCCTTGTCCCCCTGCTCCGACTCCTTTGGCTTCGGCCGCAGATTCTGGTCGGTGGCAGCAGCAGCAGCGGCGGCAGTGGAGATTGAACGAGAAGGAGATGCGGGCCTTCCAGATGGTACCGGAGATTCAGCGAGTGGTGGCCTATGCCCTGCTCCGTAAGCCTCGCCTGGTGGCGGTGGAGGGGCGGCAAGGGGCGGGGGTGGGTGCGGGCTCGGGTGCGGGTGCGCGTGTCGGTGTAGAGGGACTTGACGGGGAAGATGGTGAAGATGACAAGGAGCAGGAGAAGGGGGCGGTGCTTCGGTGGTGGGAGAGTACGAAGGAGCACATCCGGGAGGCTTGCTTGGTGGCGAGGAGGGTGCAAGGGACGCGGCGCCTGGCCAACTATCACCGGGCGATCCAGACCCTTTTGGCGGCGAGGTGGAAGGTGGCGCAGGGTCTGGGGCCAGCCGTGACGGAGGAGACGCTGCGGGAGTGTCGACAGGTGGTGGCGGATTATCAGTGCTGGCTCGTGCTCAGGAGGGGGCAGAGGCAGGAGCTGCGTGCGAGCGGCCCGCATCTCATCCATGGCGAGTGGCAGAAGGACCGGCTGCGGGGGAGGGCGGCGGCGCGGAGGCAAGAAGGGGGCCTGTGGCAGCCGGCGTGCGTGTGGAGGAAGACCAGGAGGTGGCCAAGGATCTGTGTACGGTGAAGGAAAGGGTGCGGGGGTTCTTTGTAGATCTTTTGGGAGGGCCGCGCACGGAGCAGGAGCGGAGAGAGGCGGACGAGCGTGCGCGGGCCTACCTGGATGCAGTGGAGCGAGCTGGCGGCTTGTGCAGGATGGCGTTGTCGCCACAAGAAAGGGACGCGCTGGAGGGGCCGATTCGGGCACAGGAGGTGGTGGAGGCGATCAGGGTGGGCCGTCGGCGGTCGGCGCCGGGCCCTGACGGCTTGCCTTATGGGCTCTTCCGGGAGTTGGGGGCCACCTTCGTGCCGTTGTTGGTGGAGGTATATAATGAGATCTGGAGGTGGGGGTGGGCAAGCACGGATTTCCTGGAGGGCCGGATGACGCTGCTGCCAAAGGAGGGGGACCGGACCCTGCTGCGAAATTGGCGGCCCCTGACGGTCACCAATGTCGACTACAGAGTGATGGCGCGGGTCTTGAACTCCAGGCTGAAGGGGGTGGCGCATCGCTTCATTGGGGTGGAGCAGACAAGTGGGGTGCCGGGGCGGACGATGCTGCAGTCGACGCGGCTCCTGAGGAAGGTTTTCCAGCTGGTGGCGGGTGAGAGGAGGAGGAAGGAGGAGCAGAGGAGGAGGAAGCGGCAGCGGCAGCAGCAGCAGCAGCAGGTGGTGGAGGAGGCGAGGGGCGGCTACCTGCTTCAGCTGGACCAGAGTAAGGCGTTTGATAGGGTGGCGCACGGATACCTGTGGTGCGTCCTGGAGAAGATGGAGTGCCGGAGGGGCTGCTGGAGACCCTGCGCACTCTGTACAGGGGGGCCCGGGTCTCTCTGGACGTGGCGCAGGGAGATGTGCTGATGACGGCAACGGCGTCTACAAGGGTGGAGGTGGCGATTGGCTGTGGGGTGCGGCAGGGCTGTCCATTGAGTCCGCTGCTGTATGTGGCGGCTCTGGAGCCCTGTCTGAGCGCCATCAGACAGGATGTGGAGGTGAGGGGCCTGCGGCTGGGGGCGGGGCGAGGGGCTGGAGGGGCTGGAGGGGTGCCGGCTCCGGCTCCGGATTTAGTTCCTGGGCCCCCTTTGGCCTGGGCCTTAGCCTCAGCTTCGGTCTCAAAGGCCTGGGCGTGTAAGGTGGTGGCCCATGCCGATGATGTTTGTCTGTGGCTGAATGATGTGGAGGAGAGGGAGCGCGTCCGGAACCATCTGAGGGACTACTGTGCGGCTTCGGGGGCTAGGGTCAATGAGGAGAAGAGCCGCCTGTTTTGGCTGGACGGCAGCCAGGCCGAGATCAGGCGTTGCTCCGGGGGCATTATGGCAAAGGGCGGGGTGGAGGAGGAAGCGGAGGTGGTGGAGCGCGTCCGCATCCTGGGCATCTTCTATGCCCTGGATGACAGGGGCTGGAGGTACAATTGGGAGCGGTGGGGTCAGAGGGTCGCAGACAATCTGCGCACGTGGAAGGACTGGAAGATGACCCGGGCTCAGAAGGTCCAGTATTTGGTCACCTATTGTGTGGCGGCGGGGAATTTCGTGGCTGAGGTTTACCCGCCGCCGAGGGATGTGATGGCCAAGGCGGCCAGGGGTTGTTGGCGGTGGCTCTTTGGGGCGGCGGACTTCCCCGTGGATCGGGTGGCAGTGCAAAGGAGGAGGTTGGAGGGGGGCCTGGCGCTCTTGGACATGGGGTTGTGGTTCTTGGCCAGGTTCCTGGTGAGCAATGTCACATCGCCGCCACTGCCTTCAACAGCGATAGGGGTCACACCCACGCCCGTGCCCGTGCCCGTGCCCGCACCTGCACCTGCATCAACATCAACATCAGCATTCACAGCAGCACCCGCACCAACGCCAACACCAACGCCAGTATCGCAAAGGGTGGAAGAGGTGGAGGAGCTGGGATAACTGACTTGGAGGGATGACTGGGTGGCAGAGACGGTCTGGGGTTCCAAGGGCTGGTGGGCCCAGTTGATGGAAGCGTTGGAAGGGGGTTTGCGGGCTGAGCAGGAGCAGGAGCAGGGGCTGCTGCTACGGCGGGAGGAGGAGGTGGAGGAGGAGAAGGAGAAGGAAGGGATTGCAGTGTCAACAATAGCAGCAGCAGCAGCTACGGCAACGGCAACGATAGCAGTGATGGAGCGCGGGCCAAGGCCAAGGGGGCCGCCGCCGCCGCCGCCACCGCAACCGCCGCTGGGGAAGGCTGATAGGAGGAGGTTGCCGGACTTTGTGACAGAGTTGGCTTTGGGCGTTGCCAGCCATGAGGTGTCGGTGGGGGAGGTGGCTAGAGTGGTCTTGGGGAGATGGAGGAAGCAGCAGCAGCAGCGGCAGCAGCAGCAGTCGCAACAGCTGCAGCGGCAGCAGCAGCAGCAACAGAAGGGGAGGAGAAGGAGGCGGAGTTGGGCGGCCCTGTTGTACTGGAACCTTTTCCAGAAGGGGAGGGCAGAGCCCTACGATGCTGAGAGGAGAGCACGGTCTGTAGGGGGGGAGAATGGATCTCAATCCCAATACCTTTTGCGCCCGGTTTTCCCACTGCAGCCGTTCCGGGATGTTACCATCCCGTATTTCCTGTGGGACGTGCAGTGGGAGGCATACCACCAGGTATTGGAGGTGGCAAGGGTGTGGAGGAGGAGAAAGAAGAAGAGGGGGAGACAGACACAGACCCAGACCCAGCCCCGGCCCCAGCCCCGGCCCCAGACCCAGCCCCAGACCCAGACCCTGTCCCGGACCCAGCAGGAACAACGGCAGGAGGGATGGCAGCAGCAGGAGGGGGAGGAGCAGCAGTGGCAGCGTGCGGAGGGCGATCTCTCGTGTCGGAGGACGCTCTGTGTGCGCTGTTTCGCCGGCCTTCCTGTGGAGCGGAGGCCGGTGGAGGATGTGGCCCACGTGGTCAAGTTGTGTCTGGCGGTGAGGAGGGAGTGGGCGGCTCTGGCGAGGCTCATGTCCTGGCCGTATCTGGTCTTCCAGGCATGGGAGGTGGTGGTCTCGGGACTGGAGCCGCCGGGGGGAGTGGGCCGGCCGAGGAAGCTTCCTCCCGGCTCCAAGCCGGCTTGGAGTGTGGTGCGCTTGCTGAATCTGCTCATGCTGCAAAAGGTGTTGCAGAACCGGGACTGGGAGGAGCGGACTGGCCGGGTGGTGCCGCTGAAAGAGACTCTGCGGGCAGTAGTCAACGGGTTGGGACGCATTCGGGACTGGGAGCGGGGGCGGATGCGGGCCAGTCGCTGGAGGTGTAGGTGGCAGTGGTTCTCGGAAGTGAACCCACCGGTGCCGTGAGGTGGGTTGTGTGTTGCTGACTGCTGACTGTGAGCTGCTGCTGACTGCTGCCGACTACAGTTCTACAGTTCTACTGTTTATAGCGGATTCTGGATTCTGGATTCTGGACGATGGACAATGGACGATGGACGATGGATGATGGACGATGGACGATGGACGATGGATGATGGACTATGGACTATCAACTATCGACTATGGATGGTGTATTGTGGATTATGGTGTTATGGCGTTTGGATTTGGTACTTTGGATTATGGACTTTGGACTTTGGACTTTTGGACTCTGTTTTGTACTATAGACTTTGGACTCTGGACTCTGGATTATGACTTTTGGACTTTGGTCTTGGATTTTGGATTTTGGATTATGGAGGACGGATGGACGGATGACAGCTGACAGCCGACGGATGACGGATGACGGATGACGGATGATGGATGACGGATGACGGAGTATTACGGAGTATTATGGATGGGGGACTATGGGATTATGGGACTATGAGATGTAAATGGGGGTAGTTGTGGTCTGGAGTTGGTGGTGTGTGGTGTGTACTGTTTTATAGAGTACTGTATGATACTGTTGTTTTGTTGAAAGGGTGCAAATAAAAACCTATTACAACCTATTACAACCCTAACCCTAACCCTAACCCTAACCCTAACCCTAACCCTAACCCTAACCCTAACCCTAACCCTAACCCTAACGTTGCTGGTGAGCAGTCGCAGGAAGCATCAGCTCCAGAGGAAAGTTTTTGTTTTGTAAGTTTTGGCCTGGTTTGAGGGGGTTTTGAGTGGAATTTTTGGAAAAAACAAGTGTCTGAAGGTCTCCCCCACTGGGGGAGCTGAAGGCGGGGGCCCCCCCATCGGGGGGAGGCCCCGAAAAAGCAGAAGAAAAAGCCGACCGGGTCCAGGGAGGGGCCGCTCAATATGGCGTTGGTAGCGTGCTTGAGATGCAGCTGCAGCCGGGGGAGGTGTTGCCGGGCCGGCTGCCTCAAGGTCGAGAGGTCCGAGTGCATCTGAGGAAGCTGAGGAGCCTGGAGACGGAGGAGCTGGAACGAGTGGGGGCCAGACGGGTTGTGTGCATTGGGGGGCAGCCTGCTGGCACTATGAAGGAGGAGCGGGTGCAGGAGAGAGGCCGAGTGAAGGTGAAGGAGAAGGAGAAGGAGAGAGGGAAAGCGGATGATAAAGTTGAACCAGAGAAGTCAGAGAAGCCGGAGAAGTTGGAGAAGTTGGAGAAGCAGGGGAAAGCGAACGTGGGGGTGGCTGCTGGAATCGGGGCCCTCCCTTCTCCTCTTAACCCACAGTTTGCCGATCCTTCCTTGGCGTCGAGGATCCCACGGCTCTTGCCGGGTGCAAGGCAGGGGAGGCTGACGGAGCTTGGACAGAGGGACGAGAAGGAGAAGAAGAAGGAGGAGGAGAAGCGGTGGGGTCTGGGAGCTGGGAAGGGGTCGGGAGGACCCAGAGCGACTGGAGCTGGAGTTGGAGCCGGCAGTGGCAGTGGCATGAAGCTCAGGTCTCATAGCCTCGCCAGTCTGGAGGGGGCGAAGATGCAAAAGGCTGCTGTGGAGGCGAGCAGTGGAGTTGGAGAGGGGTGGGGGGCGAGTGCTGGACTGGCCACTGGGCAGTGGAGTAGGAGAGCGAGCCTCCCAGGCAAGTGGACGGTGGTTGGGGGTGAAGGAACTAGCGGAGAGCGGCTTGGAGTCTGCCTCGCGCAGGGTCCTAGTGCCCCTCCTGCTTCTCTGCTACATGGATTGCGTGGATTCTGCAAGAAGGACAGCCTGGCTCGGCTCGAGAAGGGGAAAAAGGCTGAGAGTGGAGGGGGGGGAAGGAGGCAAGGGGGGGCTGAAGTGGACCACCCCTCCCTACGCCAGCTTACTGGGACTGGGATTGTGACTGTGACTGGAAAAGTGGCTGCAGCATTAAGAACAGGGACATCCGTCCTGGGAGTACAATGTGAGGAGGGGACATCGGTCCCTGGAATACAAAGCCAAGGGGTGGGGGGGCAGGAGTTGGAGCTGGAGTTGGAGCAGAGCATGGCTTTGGACTTGGTGGTGAGGAAGCCTCCGTTTGTTCAGGCTGCCTTGCAAGGAGCAGCTCTGCCAGCTCTGCCAGCATCTTTTCAAGCCTCTGCTGGGCTTAGTGGATTGGGGCCCGGGGGGAGAGAGGGGCGTGCTCTGGTGTCTTCTCCGCCGGAGGGGCAGCCTGTCTCTAAGCGGATTCGGAGGGAGGGGACTGGAGAGGAGGAAGGGGGGGGACTGGAGCCTGGGCAGCCTGTCGGCATGTCAACTCAGGATTTGGAGATGAGGGAAGAAGTAAAGGAGGTGAGTTTGGAAGAGTTGGGAAAGCTGGAAGAGGGCAAGCCTGGCAAAGGGGCTGCTAAGACGGAGTTGGTGGAAGGGAGGGGGGCTCAAGGGGGGATCCTGAGCCTGCAGCTGGATAGCCTGGGCAGCCGGCCAGGGGCAGAGGCTGGACTGATAGCAGATCCCGTGGGCATGGAAACGCAAGGGAGGGAGTGTGAAGGGTGTGAAGAGGGGGTGTCGGTTTTCAGTGTGGACTTCATCCCTGGCACTGAAAGGGGGGGGGAAGAGAAAAAATTCCAAGACTACAGAAGGCAGCTGTGGTCAAGAGGGAAGGAGGATAGGTCGGAGGAATCGCTCCTTATCTCCTCCCCCTCGGAATCCTTCCCCCCCACTCCCCCACTCCCCCCCCTTCCTGTGGCTGCTGGGAGGGGCTTGCAGGATGGGAAAGAGCTGTCGGGGTCAGTAAAGAGTGGTCTGGTGGAGTCTGAGCTAGAGCTGGCTGGGGTGGGGGGGAAGTGTCATCAGCAGCAGGTTATTTTGGGCTTCCTGGCTGGGGGCCAGGCTGTTCCTCAAGGGGTAGGGCAATCTCTTGGCCACCCTTCGTCGAAACTGGAGGGCTCACCCCCTCTTCTGCTTGCAAAGGGGATGGTGATGGAGGGGGTGTTGGAGGGGACAAGCCCCCCTCCTTTTCGCCCTTCGGAGGAGGAGGAAGTCTTGGAGGCATGCAGGCGAGTGGAGGTGGAGGAGGAGGAAGGGGGGTGGAAGATGCCGGGGAAGGGGCTTGATCAGGAGCCCGTTGGAGGTGGGAAGAGGGGCAGGGCGGAGGGAGTGACCCTGTGCAGTACTCGTTCATCTTCGGCTGCCTCGGTGGGCTCAGAAGGCTCTAGTGTGGAGGCTGAGCGAGCGGGCGCTGCTTCTGCAGAAAAGGGGCTGGCTACCCTGACTACCCGGACTACCCCGAGCAGGGAGGCGCGCATGCAGCGGGATTGGGAGCAGTTTAAGGGAGAGCCTCTTCAGAGTGGCCGGTCCCTGTTGGTGCCGGACTCGGGGCAGTTCTCGGATCTGGATCTGCTGCGATTTTGGGCCTTTTTGATGGCCCATTTGAACTTGCCAGTGGTCCAGCCGCAGGTGGGACTGCGGAAGAGGGGGCGGGATGAGCTGATGGGGATTTTGGAGCGGGAGGCGGCTCTGGTGATGGTCTTTTTGGCTGGAGGGGGGCGAGTGGGGGATGTGAAGTGGGCAACGGACCTGTGGCAAGCGCGGGCCGTGTCTGAGGCGGTAGCGGAGAGGCTGCTGAGGGGCCGGAGGCCCCGCACATCGACGAGGCCGCTGCCCGGCAGGCTGCGGGAGCGAGGGCTGATGGCCTTGTTGAGGCGTATCAGCCGTGTTTGGAGGGAAGGGACGTCTGCGAGGGAAACGACGGCGGTGCTAGCGTGGCCTGGCAGGGTGGAGACGGAGCTGGACCCGGACGCCTGGGCGGCGTGGTGCGATGAGGCGGCTGCGGTGCTGCGGGTCCGGGTGGAGCGGCAGAAGGCAGATGCGGAGGAGGAGAAGGGTCAGAGGGGGGCATGTTCAGGGCCATATTCAGGAGCTGGTTCAGGAGCTGGTTTCGGAGTTGGAGTAGGAGCAGAGGCGGCAGAGGTTGAGGGGGGCCGGCAGGAGGCTCTTGGAGATCGGGGCGGCGCTTGGCTGCCCCTGGAGCAGCGGGTGGCGACGGGGGAGTCACGGGGGGAGAGGCGACGACGGCAGCTATTACAACAGCAGCGGGCGTCCCCGGAGTTGGGGCATGGGGTCAGAGTTACTTTGCAAGACTCGGGTCTAGCTGCCTCTGTTCAGTCGGAGGCAGGCCCTTTGGTGGCTTCCAAAAATGTGCCTGGATGGGTTTCCATGCCTTCCTCTTCTGGGAAGGGCGTTTTGGAAGGAGATGTGGACATGGTGGGAGTGGAGGGGCCGGAGTCTGTGGCTCAGGATAAAGGGGTTCTGCAGGCTCAGGGGCGGAAGAGGAAGTTGGAAATGGAGAGTGGTGAAGGTGAGGGGGGGCAGAGGGAGGGGGTGGGGCAGGAGGAGGAAGAAAGGGGGGAAGACTTTGCGAGGCCTTTGCCCCCAAGGCCGTCACCGCAGCGGCCGCCGCTGTCGACGGAGGAGGTTGTGGAGAGTGCGTGGGCAAAGCAGCGGGGGAGCGATCCTGCGGCTGCTGGGCCTGCTACTGCTGAGGGGTCAGGGACTACAGGGACTGCAGGGACTGCGGAGACTGTAAAGAAGGGTGCTGGGGGAGTGGCCAAGGAGGGGCGTTCATACGCGAAGGTGGTGGCAGCAGCAGTAGCGGGCCAGAGGTGGAGTGGCGACAGGGACGGCGGGGGCAGAGAGCGGGGGCGAGTGGGCCGGACTTCGGCTCGAGGTCGAGGACAAGGTAGCAGTCACAGCAGGAGGAGTCGCAGCAGGCAGAGTCGGAGTCGGACCCGGAGTCGAGAGTGGAGGCGGGAGGGGCCTCGGCGCCGGGTGGATGAGGAGCGACAGCGGCGGGAGGATGAGGCCTTTTTGGAGGCCTTCCTGCAGCAGTGGGACGGCGAGAGGAGCATTGGCAGCGGGAGCGGGGATGCCGAGGGGTCGGATTTTGACCCGCGGCTCCGCTTTGTGGTGCGCCTGCATTACAAGGGGCAAGATCCGTATTGCCTCACGCAGGAGTTCCTGGTCGGCAAGCTGCTGCTGGGGTACTTGCGGCTGCGCTCGGAGGATCTCCTGGCTGTCATCGCTCCGCCTGGGTTGAGCGAGACGGATGTGTGCTTGGTCTCGGAGGGCGCCTATCAGCGGTTTTGGCTGGCGGTGCGGGCGGCCGGCTGCCGGGGGGGGAGGAGGATCTCCTGTTGGATTTTGACCCGGTGCCCATGTTCCGGGGAGAGACGAGGGTGGTGACGGTGGCATTTCGGACCACTGTGGTGCCGGAGCAGGACGTGGATGAGTGGTTGTGTAAGTTCTGCAGGGTCCTGTGCCCGCCCAGGAAGGCTCTTAACGAGTGGGGCGTGTGGACGGGAGAGTACCGGGCGGTGGTGAGTTTGAATCGGGACGAGCGAGGGGGCCTCAGGCATTTGCCCAAGTATTTTTTCATGGGGGCAGACCGGGGCACGACGAGATATAGTGGCCAGCCCATGGCCTGCTTCTCCTGCGGCTCGTATCAACATCTGCGGGCCTTTTGCCACACCGTGCTGTGCTCGGCCTGTGGAGACAGGGGGCACGTGTCGGCGCGCTGTCCTGTCGGGCTGGTGTGTAATTTTTGCAGGGAGAAGGGTCATGTGTATATGCTGTGCCCGCATGCTTACTACAACCGGCAGTATGGGGCAGCATATAGGAAACTGCAGCAGATGCATCCGCATCTGTGGAGGCCTGGAAGAGGGCAGGGGCCGGATCAGCGAGGGCAGTCGTCTCAGCAGCAGCAGCAGTCGCAGCAGGAGAGGAGGCGGGGAGAGCGGAGAGGCGGCGCCGCCGCCGCCGCCGCTGTGGCAGAGAGGAAGGAGGAGGAGGAAGGATGGCAGCGAGTGGAGAGGAGAGGGGTGGAGAGGAGTAGGCAGGGGCAGCGGCAGCTCGACAAGGCACGGCCATCGGCGGCGGAGGCAGTGGCAGAGGCAGTGAGCGTTACTGCTTCCGCATCTGCTGCTGCTGTCACTTCCGCTTCTGCAAGGCGGACGGAGGCCCTTGAGGAGGGGAGCAGTTCTGTGCTGGTGGGGGTGGGAACATCGAAGACAGTTTCTGCTTCTGTGTCTTCTTCTCCTTCTTCTTCATCTGGACCTGGGCCTGTCCCTTTTCAACAAGGGGGACCAGTGGGGCCAGGGAAGCTGGGGGTAAAGGTCCCGGGGGGGTCGGGGGCTGAGGCCCGTGTGTCTCCACAAGGTGGTAAGAAGCGGCAGAGGAAGGTGAAGCATTTGGAGGAGAGCGGGGGCCAAGCCGGGGAGAGTGGTTTTGTGGGCGCTGCTTCTGTGTCTGCTTCTTCCCTAAATTCTGTGGCGGCGGCGGCGATGGTGACAGCAACAACGACGGTGGTCGAGGCCACTGCAGAGTCCCGGTGGCTGGTGCCGTGGAGCACGGGGGAGGATCGCCCTGCCCGGGGGGCGTTTTCCCATGGCAGGTGGACGATGAGTTTGTCGGGCAGCCGTTTTGAGGTGCTGGCCGGCAGGGAGATGGATGAGGAGTTGGAGGGAGTGGCTGGAGTGGCTGGAGTGGTGGAAGTGGAAGCGGAGGAGGTGCAGCCGTTGGCAGTCCTGCCCGGGGCGGAGTCGTGCTGGGTGCCGACAGGGACTTTGGACTCGGCGTCCATCATCACGATTCCCAGTAACGGGGAGGATGGTGATGACAGTGGTAGCAGCAGCAGCAGCGACAGTAGTGGCGGGGCTGAGTCCAGTGGCTGCTCCAGTGCCACTCCAGGGGCTGGGGCTGGGTCAGATGTGGAGGCAAAGGGGAAGGATAGTGGTATGAGGCGCAAGGGCAAGCGTAAGCGTAAGCGTCGGCTGCGACGGCGTGGATTGGAGGCCGAGTGGGAGAAGGTCTTGCAGGCGAGGCGGCTGCTCATCCGGGGCATGCAGGACGAGGAGCTGCAGAGGGTGACGGAGACCTCGGCGTGGGAGATGGAGTACATTCAGCAGCGAATCAGTGGCGTGGCGGGGGATGGGGAATGGCCCGAGGAGGAGGAGAGGCTGCGCTTGCTGAGTCGGCTGGACATTGTGCGTGTGGAGCTGAGGGATATGATGGGGGAGATGGAGCGGCGCCGAGTGCAGCGGAGAGAGGAGGGGAATGGAGAGAATGGAGAGAATGGAGAGAATGGAGAGGGAGAGTTGGGGGCTGTGAAGGTGAAGGTGGAGACGGAAGTGACGGAAGTGACGGATGTGACGGTGGGGAGTGGGGGTGGCGACGACTTTGCTTTTGGGGTGGAGGGCGTGGATTATGGGCCCCAGGTATGGCAGCGTCAGAGTGAGCAGTGGCGGCAGCAAATCCGACAGTTTCACCAGGAGGAGAGGGAGTCGGTGGCTGCTGCACAGAGAGCTCTGAAGGGTGCTAAGGGGTTGCCATTGGACTTGACGGTGGGGTGTGGCGTGGAGACGAGGGGGCGGAGAGGTGCAGAGACGGCGACAGCAGTGGCGGCGGTGGCAGTGGTGGAGACGGTGGAGGAGGGGGTTGTGGAGGTTGTGGAGGAGGGTGTGGGGGAGGGTGTGGGGGAGAGGGAGAGGGTGCTGGTGGTTCCGGAGATGCTGCCGGGTACGGATGTGGCGTCTGTGCCCAGCAGGGACTGTAGTGCCACACTTGTCCCGGGCGAAGACCGAGGGCAAGGGGTGGGAAATGAAGGAAGGCGATTGCAGCAGCAGCAGCAGCAGCAGTCGCCAGGACTGGAGGGGGCGGTTCTGGTCCCGGACAGGTTGGGGGCAGGGCCGTCTGGTGAGGCGCTCGGGGTGCCGGGGGCTTCACTGTACTCACCTGACTCACCTGTCTCATCTGCTTCATTTGATGCGGCAGCAGCAGCAGATGCTGTTGTGGCTTCGCCTTCGCCGCCGCCGTCGTCGTCTCCGTGAGGGGGCGAGCGAGCGAGCGAGCGAATGAAGGAATGAAGGAAGGAATGGGGGCTAGAGTTGTGAGCGTGATAGACATTGGGCACTTGCATTTGCCATGGAGGGGCTGCGGATCGTGTCTTGGAACTGTGGGGGGGTGGTGGTGGGCTCGTCGCAGCGGAGGGAGGATGCCTACTATCACCTCAGCAAGTTGGGAGCCGATATGGTGGCGCTGCAAGGGACTGGGGTTTGTACCCCTCGGCAGCGGAGCGTGGCCCAGCGTTCCTGGACTTGGGGGCCTTCACTGTGGTCGGTGGCGGTGGGGGCAGAGGATGAGGAGGAGGATGAGGAGGAGGGGGGACGATCGGGGGTGGCGGTGTTGCTGTCCCATGTGGCCCCCCATCTTCGAGTGCGGACAGTGTGGGAGGCGTGGCCGGGCCGTCTCCTAGTTGTAGATTTTGATTGGGGGGTGGTTGCTGGCAGTGATTCTGGCACCACTTGCAGGACTGCCACTTGCAGTGCTACCAGTTCCATCAGCACTGGCACCGGCACCAGCACCAGGATGAGCAATGCCAAAGCTGTCTCTGCCACGGCCACGGCCACGGCCACTATCACCAGTACCTCCGGGGGAGGTGGAAACAGTGCTGAGCGGTGGCAGCAGCAGCAGTGCAGGCAGAAGTGTCGTCTGTGTGTGCTGCTGGTCCCGCGCAGCGGTCGGAGACGGAGACGTTTGTGGCCCCTGTTGGAGGGGTGTTTACGCACATCCCGACATTTGGTGCTGGCGGGAGACTTTGCTCGCCTTTGGGCAGGGGAGGAGGAGCAGTTGGAGGTGTTGGCGGAGGGGAAGCCAGAGTGGTCGGTGGAGGAGAGGGCGGTGATGCATCTGCTGCGACAGCGGGCGGGTCTGGGCGACGCGATGGGCCTTGGCCCATGGGAGCTAGACTATTTGCCCATACATTTTAGGGAGGTCTTTCGTGGCAGTGGGCCCCGGTGGCACTGGCAGCCGCGAGGAGCAGGGACAGCTACAGCTACAGCAACAGTAACAACAGTAACAACAACAACAACAGCAACAACAATGGCAGCGGCGGGAGAGGAGAGGGCAGGTCCGAGAGGCATCTATGCGGGTGGTAGTGCAGCAATCAGGTCGGGCAGGGTCTGGACGTCGGCGGAGAGGGCCACGGCGGTGTCCAGGCTGCTGGGGAACCCGTGGTCGCAGCATGCAATGGTGGCCGTGGCTCTGGCTTTTTGGCCGGGGCAGAGGCGGCGGCAGTGGTGGGGGCGGCGGACGGAGTGTGCTGAGGGGGTTTCTCCTTCCCCTTCCCCTCCTCCTCTTCTTCCTCCTCCTCCTCCTTCCCCTGCTCCCCCTGCTCCCCCTGCTTCTCCTTGTCCCCCTGCTCCGACTCCTTTGGCTTCGGCCGCAGATTCTGGTCGGTGGCAGCAGCAGCAGCGGCGGCAGTGGAGATTGAACGAGAAGGAGATGCGGGCCTTCCAGATGGTACCGGAGATTCAGCGAGTGGTGGCCTATGCCCTGCTCCGTAAGCCTCGCCTGGTGGCGGTGGAGGGGCGGCAAGGGGCGGGGGTGGGTGCGGGCTCGGGTGCGGGTGCGCGTGTCGGTGTAGAGGGACTTGACGGGGAAGATGGTGAAGATGACAAGGAGCAGGAGAAGGGGGCGGTGCTTCGGTGGTGGGAGAGTACGAAGGAGCACATCCGGGAGGCTTGCTTGGTGGCGAGGAGGGTGCAAGGGACGCGGCGCCTGGCCAACTATCACCGGGCGATCCAGACCCTTTTGGCGGCGAGGTGGAAGGTGGCGCAGGGTCTGGGGCCAGCCGTGACGGAGGAGACGCTGCGGGAGTGTCGACAGGTGGTGGCGGATTATCAGTGCCGGCTCGTGCTCAGGAGGGGGCAGAGGCAGGAGCTGCGTGCGAGCGGCCCGCATCTCATCCATGGCGAGTGGCAGAAGGACCGGCTGCGGGGGAGGGCGGCGGCGCGGAGGCAAGAAGGGGGCCTGTTGGCAGCCGGCGTGCGTGTGGAGGAAGACCAGGAGGTGGCCAAGGATCTGTGTACGGTGAAGGAAAGGGTGCGGGGGTTCTTTGTAGATCTTTTGGGAGGGCCGCGCACGGAGCAGGAGCGGAGAGAGGCGGACGAGCGTGCGCGGGCCTACCTGGATGCAGTGGAGCGAGCTGGCGGCTTGTGCAGGATGGCGCTGTCACCACAAGAAAGGGACGCGCTGGAGGGGCCGATTCGGGCACAGGAGGTGGTGGAGGCGATCAGGGTGGGCCGTCGGCGGTCGGCGCCGGGCCCTGACGGCTTGCCTTATGGGCTCTTCCGGGAGTTGGGGGCCACCTTCGTGCCGTTGTTGGTGGAGGTATATAATGAGATCTGGAGGTGGGGGTGGGCAAGCACGGATTTCCTGGAGGGCCGGATGACGCTGCTGCCAAAGGAGGGGGACCGGACCCTGCTGCGAAATTGGCGGCCCCTGACGGTCACCAATGTCGACTACAGAGTGATGGCGCGGGTCTTGAACTCCAGGCTGAAGGGGGTGGCGCATCGCTTCATTGGGGTGGAGCAGACAAGTGGGGTGCCGGGGCGGACGATGCTGCAGTCGACGCGGCTCCTGAGGAAGGTTTTCCAGCTGGTGGCGGGTGAGAGGAGGAGGAAGGAGGAGCAGAGGAGGAGGAAGCGGCAGCGGCAGCAGCAGCAGCAGCAGGTGGTGGAGGAGGCGAGGGGCGGCTACCTGCTTCAGCTGGACCAGAGTAAGGCGTTTGATAGGGTGGCGCACGGATACCTGTGGTGCGTCCTGGAGAAGATGGGAGTGCCGGAGGGGCTGCTGGAGACCCTGCGCACTCTGTACAGGGGGGCCCGGGTCTCTCTGGACGTGGCGCAGGGAGATGTGCTGATGACGGCAACGGCGTCTACAAGGGTGGAGGTGGCGATTGGCTGTGGGGTGCGGCAGGGCTGTCCATTGAGTCCGCTGCTGTATGTGGCGGCTCTGGAGCCCTGTCTGAGCGCCATCAGACAGGATGTGGAGGTGAGGGGCCTGCGGCTGGGGGCGGGGCGAGGGGCTGGAGGGGCTGGAGGGGTGCCGGCTCCGGCTCCGGATTTAGTTCCTGGGCCCCCTTTGGCCTGGGCCTTAGCCTCAGCTTCGGTCTCAAAGGCCTGGGCGTGTAAGGTGGTGGCCCATGCCGATGATGTTTGTCTGTGGCTGAATGATGTGGAGGAGAGGGAGCGCGTCCGGAACCATCTGAGGGACTACTGTGCGGCTTCGGGGGCTAGGGTCAATGAGGAGAAGAGCCGCCTGTTTTGGCTGGACGGCAGCCAGGCCGAGATCAGGCGTTGCTCCGGGGGCATTATGGCAAAGGGCGGGGTGGAGGAGGAAGCGGAGGTGGTGGAGCGCGTCCGCATCCTGGGCATCTTCTATGCCCTGGATGACAGGGGCTGGAGGTACAACTGGGAGCGGTGGGGTCAGAGGGTCGCAGACAATCTGCGCACGTGGAAGGACTGGAAGATGACCCGGGCTCAGAAGGTCCAGTATTTGGTCACCTATTGTGTGGCGGCGGGGAATTTCGTGGCTGAGGTTTACCCGCCGCCGAGGGATGTGATGGCCAAGGCGGCCAGGGGTTGTTGGCGGTGGCTCTTTGGGGCGGCGGACTTCCCCGTGGATCGGGTGGCAGTGCAAAGGAGGAGGTCGGAGGGGGGCCTGGCGCTCTTGGACATGGGGTTGTGGTTCTTGGCCAGGTTCCTGGTGAGCAATGTCACATCGCCGCCACTGCCTTCAACAGCGATAGGGGTCACACCCACGCCCGTGCCCGTGCCCGTGCCCGCACCTGCACCTGCATCAACATCAACATCAGCATTCACAGCAGCACCCGCACCAACGCCAACACCAACGCCAGTATCGCAAAGGGTGGAAGAGGTGGAGGAGCTGGGATATCTGACTTGGAGGGATGACTGGGTGGCAGAGACGGTCTGGGGTTCCAAGGGCTGGTGGGCCCAGTTGATGGAAGCGTTGGAAGGGGGTTTGCGGGCTGAGCAGGAGCAGGAGCAGGGGCTGCTGCTACGGCGGGAGGAGGAGGTGGAGGAGGAGAAGGAGAAGGAAGGGATTGCAGTGTCAACAATAGCAGCAGCAGCAGCTACGGCAACGGCAACGATAGCAGTGATGGAGCGCGGGCCAAGGCCAAGGGGGCCGCCGCCGCCGCCGCCACCGCAACCGCCGCTGGGGAAGGCTGATAGGAGGAGGTTGCCGGACTTTGTGACAGAGTTGGCTTTGGGCGTTGCCAGCCATGAGGTGTCGGTGGGGGAGGTGGCTAGAGTGGTCTTGGGGAGATGGAGGAAGCAGCAGCAGCAGCGGCAGCAGCAGCAGTCGCAACAGCTGCAGCGGCAGCAGCAGCAGCAACAGAAGGGGAGGAGAAGGAGGCGGAGTTGGGCGGCCCTGTTGTACTGGAACCTTTTCCAGAAGGGGAGGGCAGAGCCCTACGATGCTGAGAGGAGAGCACGGTCTGTAGGGGGGGAGAATGGATCTCAATCCCAATACCTTTTGCGCCCGGTTTTCCCACTGCAGCCGTTCCGGGATGTTACCATCCCGTATTTCCTGTGGGACGTGCAGTGGGAGGCATACCACCAGGTATTGGAGGTGGCAAGGGTGTGGAGGAGGAGAAAGAAGAAGAGGGGGAGACAGACACAGACCCAGACCCAGCCCCGGCCCCAGCCCCGGCCCCAGACCCAGCCCCAGACCCAGACCCTGTCCCGGACCCAGCAGGAACAACGGCAGGAGGGATGGCAGCAGCAGGAGGGGGAGGAGCAGCAGTGGCAGCGTGCGGAGGGCGATCTCTCGTGTCGGAGGACGCTCTGTGTGCGCTGTTTCGCCGGCCTTCCTGTGGAGCGGAGGCCGGTGGAGGATGTGGCCCACATGGTCAAGTTGTGTCCGGCGGTGAGGAGGGAGTGGGCGGCTCTGGCGAGGCTCATGTCCTGGCCGTATCTGGTCTTCCAGGCATGGGAGGTGGTGGTCTCGGGACTGGAGCCGCCGGGGGGAGTGGGCCGGCCGAGGAAGCTTCCTCCCGGCTCCAAGCCGGCTTGGAGTGTGGTGCGCTTGCTGAATCTGCTCATGCTGCAAAAGGTGTTGCAGAACCGGGACTGGGAGGAGCGGACTGGCCGGGTGGTGCCGCTGAAAGAGACTCTGCGGGCAGTAGTCAACGGGTTGGGACGCATTCGGGACTGGGAGCGGGGGCGGATGCGGGCCAGTCGCTGGAGGTGTAGGTGGCAGTGGTTCTCGGAAGTGAACCCACCGGTGCCGTGAGGTGGGTTGTGTGTTGCTGACTGCTGACTGTGAGCTGCTGCTGACTGCTGCCGACTACAGTTCTACAGTTCTACTGTTTATAGCGGATTCTGGATTCTGGATTCTGGACGATGGACAATGGACGATGGACGATGGATGATGGACGATGGACGATGGACGATGGACGATGGATGATGGACTATGGACTATCAACTATCGACTATGGATGGTGTATTGTGGATTATGGTGTTATGGCGTTTGGATTTGGTACTTTGGATTATGGACTTTGGACTTTGGACTTTTGGACTCTGTTTTGTACTATAGACTTTGGACTCTGGACTCTGGATTATGACTTTTGGACTTTGGTCTTGGATTTTGGATTTTGGATTATGGAGGACGGATGGACGGATGGACGGATGACGGATGACGGAGGACGGATGACAGCTGACAGCCGACGGATGACGGATGACGGATGATGGATGACGGATGACGGAGTATTACGGAGTATTATGGATGGGGGACTATGGGATTATGGGACTATGAGATGTAAATGGGGGTAGTTGTGGTCTGGAGTTGGTGGTGTGTGGTGTGTACTGTTTTATAGAGTACTGTATGATACTGTTGTTTTGTTGAAAGGGTGCAAATAAAAACCTATTACAACCTATTACAACCTATTACAACCTATTACAACCTATTACAACCTATTACAACCCTAACCCTAACGTTGCTGGTGAGCAGTCGCAGGAAGCATCAGCTCCAGAGGAAAGTTTTTGTTTTGTAAGTTTTGGCCTGGTTTGAGGGGGTTTTGAGTGGAATTTTTGGAAAAAACAAGTGTCTGAAGGTCTCCCCCACTGGGGGAGCCGAAGGCGGGGGCCCCCCCATCGGGGGGAGGCCCCGAAAAAGCAGAAGAAAAAGCCGACCGGGTCCAGGGAGGGGCCGCTCAATATGGCGTTGGTAGCGTGCTTGAGATGCAGCTGCAGCCGGGGGAGGTGTTGCCGGGCCGGCTGCCTCAAGGTCGAGAGGTCCGAGTGCATCTGAGGAAGCTGAGGAGCCTGGAGACGGAGGAGCTGGAACGAGTGGGGGCCAGTCGGGTTGTGTGCATTGGGGGGCAGCCTGCTGGCACTATGAAGGAGGAGCGGGTGCAGGAGAGAGGCCGAGTGAAGGTGAAGGAGAAGGAGAAGGAGAGAGGGAAAGCGGATGATAAAGTTGAACCAGAGAAGTCAGAGAAGCCGGAGAAGTTGGAGAAGTTGGAGAAGCAGGGGAAAGCGAACGTGGGGGTGGCTGCTGGAATCGGGGCCCTCCCTTCTCCTCTTAACCCACAGTTTGCCGATCCTTCCTTGGCGTCGAGGATCCCACGGCTCTTGCCGGGTGCAAGGCAGGGGAGGCTGACGGAGCTTGGACAGAGGGACGAGAAGGAGAAGAAGAAGGAGGAGGAGAAGCGGTGGGGTCTGGGAGCTGGGACGGGGTCGGGGTCGGGAGGACCCAGAGCGACTGGAGCTGGAGTTGGAGCCGGCAGTGGCAGTGGCATGAAGCTCAGGTCTCATAGCCTCGCCAGTCTGGAGGGGGCGAAGATGCAAAAGGCTGCTGTGGAGGCGAGCAGTGGAGTTGGAGAGGGGTGGGGGGCGAGTGCTGGACTGGCCACTGGGCAGTGGAGTAGGAGAGCGAGCCTCCCAGGCAAGTGGACGGTGGTTGGGGGTGAAGGAACTAGCGGAGAGCGGCTTGGAGTCTGCCTCGCGCAGGGTCCTAGTGCCCCTCCTGCTTCTCTGCTACATGGATTGCGTGGATTCTGCAAGAAGGACAGCCCGGCTCGGCTCGAGAAGGGGAAAAAGGCTGAGAGTGGAGGGGGGGGAAGGAGGCAAGGGGGGGCTGAAGTGGACCACCCCTCCCCACGCCAGCTTACTGGGACTGGGATTGTGACTGTGACTGGAAAAGTGGCTGCAGCATTAAGAACAGGGACATCCGTCCTGGGAGTACAATGTGAGGAGGGGACATCGGTCCCTGGAATACAAAGCCAAGGGGTGGGGGGGCAGGAGTTGGAGCTGGAGTTGGAGCAGAGCATGGCTTTGGACTTGGTGGTGAGGAAGCCTCCGTTTGTTCAGGCTGCCTTGCAAGGAGCAGCTCTGCCAGCTCTGCCAGCATCTTTTCAAGCCTCTGCTGGGCTTAGTGGATTGGGGCCCGGGGGGAGAGAGGGGCGTGCTCTGGTGTCTTCTCCGCCGGAGGGGCAGCCTGTCTCTAAGCGGATTCGGAGGGAGGGGACTGGAGAGGAGGAAGGGGGGGGACTGGAGCCTGGGCAGCCTGTCGGCATGTCAACTCAGGATTTGGAGATGAGGGAAGAAGTAAAGGAGGTGAGTTTGGAAGAGTTGGGAAAGCTGGAAGAGGGCAAGCCTGGCAAAGGGGCTGCTAAGACGGAGTTGGTGGAAGGGAGGGGGGCTCAAGGGGGGATCCTGAGCCTGCAGCTGGATAGCCTGGGCAGCCGGCCAGGGGCAGAGGCTGGACTGATAGCAGATCCCGTGGGCATGGAAACGCAAGGGAGGGAGTGTGAAGGGTGTGAAGAGGGGGTGTCGGTTTTCAGTGTGGACTTCATCCCTGGCACTGAAAGGGGGGGGGAAGAGAAAAAATTCCAAGACTACAGAAGGCAGCTGTGGTCAAGAGGGAAGGAGGATAGGTCGGAGGAATCGCTCCTTATCTCCTCCCCCTCGGAATCCTTCCCCCCCACTCCCCCACTCCCCCCCTTCCTGTGGCTGCTGGGAGGGGCTTGCAGGATGGGAAAGAGCTGTCGGGGTCAGTAAAGAGTGGTCTGGTGGAGTCTGAGCTAGAGCTGGCTGGGGTGGGGGGGAAGTGTCATCAGCAGCAGGTTATTTTGGGCTTCCTGGCTGGGGGCCAGGCTGTTCCTGAAGGGGTAGGGCAATCTCTTGGCCACCCTTCGTCGAAACTGGAGGGCTCACCCCCTCTTCTGCTTGCAAAGGGGATGGTGATGGAGGGGGTGTTGGAGGGGACAAGCCCCCCTCCTTTTCGCCCTTCGGAGGAGGAGGAAGTCTTGGAGGCATGCAGGCGAGTGGAGGTGGAGGAGGAGGAAGGGGGGTGGAAGATGCCGGGGAAGGGGCTTGATCAGGAGCCCGTTGGAGGTGGGAAGAGGGGCAGGGCGGAGGGAGTGACCCTGTGCAGTACTCGTTCATCTTCGGCTGCCTCGGTGGGCTCAGAAGGCTCTAGTGTGGAGGCTGAGCGAGCGGGCGCTGCTTCTGCAGAAAAGGGGCTGGCTACCCTGACTACCCGGACTACCCCGAGCAGGGAGGCGCGCATGCAGCGGGATTGGGAGCAGTTTAAGGGAGAGCCTCTTCAGAGTGGCCTGTCCCTGTTGGTGCCGGACTCGGGGCAGTTCTCGGATCTGGATCTGCTGCGATTTTGGGCCTTTTTGATGGCCCATTTGAACTTGCCAGTGGTCCAGCCGCAGGTGGGACTGCGGAAGAGGGGGCGGGATGAGCTGATGGGGATTTTGGAGCGGGAGGCGGCTCTGGTGATGGTCTTTTTGGCTGGAGGGGGGCGAGTGGGGGATGTGAAGTGGGCAACGGACCTGTGGCAAGCGCGGGCCGTGTCTGAGGCGGTAGCGGAGAGGCTGCTGAGGGGCCGGAGGCCCCGCACATCGACGAGGCCGCTGCCCGGCAGGCTGCGGGAGCGAGGGCTGATGGCCTTGTTGAGGCGTATCAGCCGTGTTTGGAGGGAAGGGACGTCTGCGAGGGAAACGACGGCGGTGCTAGCGTGGCCTGGCAGGGTGGAGACGGAGCTGGACCCGGACGCCTGGGCGGCGTGGTGCGATGAGGCGGCTGCGGTGCTGCGGGTCCGGGTGGAGTGGCAGAAGGCAGATGCGGAGGAGGAGAAGGGTCAGAGGGGGGCATGTTCAGGGCCATATTCAGGAGCTGGTTCAGGAGCTGGTTTCGGAGTTGGAGTAGGAGCAGAGGCGGCAGAGGTTGAGGGGGGCCGGCAGGAGGCTCTTGGAGATCGGGGCGGCGCTTGGCTGCCCCTGGAGCAGCGGGGTGGCGACGGGGGAGTCACGGGGGGAGAGGCGACGACGGCAGCTATTACAACAGCAGCGGGCGTCCCCGGAGTTGGGGCATGGGGACAGAGTTACTTTGCAAGACTCGGGTCTAGCTGCCTCTGTTCAGTCGGAGGCAGGCCCTTTGGTGGCTTCCAAAAATGTGCCTGGATGGGTTTCCATGCCTTCCTCTTCTGGGAAGGGCGTTTCGGAAGGAGATGTGGACATGGTGGGAGTGGAGGGGCCGGAGTCTGTGGCTCAGGATAAAGGGGTTCTGCAGGCTCAGGGGCGGAAGAGGAAGTTGGAAATGGAGAGTGGTGAAGGTGAGGGGGGGCAGAGGGAGGGGGTGGGGCAGGAGGAGGAAGAAAGGGGGGAAGACTTTGCGAGGCCTTTGCCCCCAAGGCCGTCACCGCAGCGGCCGCCGCTGTCGACGGAGGAGGTTGTGGAGAGTGCGTGGGCAAAGCAGCGGGGGAGCGATCCTGCGGCTGCTGGGCCTGCTACTGCTGAGGGGTCAGGGACTACAGGGACTGCAGGGACTGCGGAGACTGTAAAGAAGGGTGCTGGGGGAGTGGCCAAGGAGGGGCGTTCATACGCGAAGGTGGTGGCAGCAGCAGTAGCGGGCCAGAGGTGGAGTGGCGACAGGGACGGCGGGGGCAGAGAGCGGGGGCGAGTGGGCCGGACTTCGGCTCGAGGTCGAGGACAAGGTAGCAGTCACAGCAGGAGGAGTCGCAGCAGGCAGAGTCGGAGTCGGACCCGGAGTCGAGAGTGGCGGGAGGGGCCTCGGCGCCGGGTGGATGAGGAGCGACAGCGGCGGGAGGATGAGGCCTTTTTGGAGGCCTTCCTGCAGCAGTGGGATGGCGAGAGGAGCATTGGCAGCGGGAGCGGGGATGCCGAGGGGTCGGATTTTGACCCGCGGCTCCGCTTTGTGGTGCGCCTGCGTTACAAGGGGCAAGATCCGTATTGCCTCACGCAGGAGTTCCTGGTCGGCAAGCTGCTGCTGGGGTACTTGCGGCTGCGCTCGGAGGATCTCCTGGCTGTCATCGCTCCGCCTGGGTTGAGCGAGACGGATGTGTGCTTGGTCTCGGAGGGCGCCTATCAGCGGTTTTGGCTGGCGGTGCGGGCGGCCGGCTGCCGGGGGGGGGAGGAGGATCTCCTGTTGGATTTTGACCCGGTGCCCATGTTCCGGGGAGAGACGAGGGTGGTGACGGTGGCATTTCGGACCACTGTGGTGCCGGAGCAGGACGTGGATGAGTGGTTGTGTAAGTTCTGCAGGGTCCTGTGCCCGCCCAGGAAGGCTCTTAACGAGTGGGGCGTGTGGACGGGAGAGTACCGGGCGGTGGTGAGTTTGAATCGGGACGAGCGAGGGGGCCTCAGGCATTTGCCCAAGTATTTTTTCATGGGGGCAGACCGGGGCACGACGAGATATAGTGGCCAGCCCATGGCCTGCTTCTCCTGCGGCTCGTATCAACATCTGCGGGCCTTTTGCCACACCGTGCTGTGCTCGGCCTGTGGAGACAGGGGGCACGTGTCGGCGCGCTGTCCTGTCGGGCTGGTGTGTAATTTTTGCAGGGAGAAGGGTCATGTGTATATGCTGTGCCCGCATGCTTACTACAACCGGCAGTATGGGGCAGCATATAGGAAACTGCAGCAGATGCATCCGCATCTGTGGAGGCCTGGAAGAGGGCAGGGGCCGGATCAGCGAGGGCAGTCGTCTCAGCAGCAGCAGCAGTCGCAGCAGGAGAGGAGGCGGGGAGAGCGGAGAGGCGGCGCCGCCGCCGCCGCCGCTGTGGCAGAGAGGAAGGAGGAGGAGGAAGGATGGCAGCGAGTGGAGAGGAGAGGGGTGGAGAGGAGTAGGCAGGGGCAGCGGCAGCTCGACAAGGCACGGCCATCGGCGGCGGAGGCAGTGGCAGAGGCAGTGAGCGTTACTGCTTCCGCATCTGCTGCTGCTGTCACTTCCGCTTCTGCAAGGCGGACGGAGGCCCTTGAGGAGGGGAGCAGTTCTGTGCTGGTGGGGGTGGGAACATCGAAGACAGTTTCTGCTTCTGTGTCTTCTTCTCCTTCTTCTTCATCTGGACCTGGGCCTGTCCCTTTTCAACAAGGGGGACCAGTGGGGCCAGGGAAGCTGGGGGTAAAGGTCCCGGGGGGGTCGGGGGCTGAGGCCCGTGTGTCTCCACAAGGTGGTAAGAAGCGGCAGAGGAAGGTGAAGCATTTGGAGGAGAGCGGGGGCCAAGCCGGGGAGAGTGGTTTTGTGGGCGCTGCTTCTGTGTCTGCTTCTTCCCTAAATTCTGTGGCGGCGGCGGCGATGGTGACAGCAACAACGACGGTGGTCGAGGCCACTGCAGAGTCCCGGTGGCTGGTGCCGTGGAGCACGGGGGAGGATCGCCCTGCCCGGGGGGCGTTTTCCCATGGCAGGTGGACGATGAGTTTGTCGGGCAGCCGTTTTGAGGTGCTGGCCGGCAGGGAGATGGATGAGGAGTTGGAGGGAGTGGCTGGAGTGGCTGGAGTGGTGGAAGTGGAAGCGGAGGAGGTGCAGCCGTTGGCAGTCCTGCCCGGGGCGGAGTCGTGCTGGGTGCCGACAGGGACTTTGGACTCGGCGTCCATCATCACGATTCCCAGTAACGGGGAGGATGGTGATGACAGTGGTAGCAGCAGCAGCAGCGACAGTAGTGGCGGGGCTGAGTCCAGTGGCTGCTCCAGTGCCACTCCAGGGGCTGGGGCTGGGTCAGATGTGGAGGCAAAGGGGAAGGATAGTGGTATGAGGCGCAAGGGCAAGCGTAAGCGTAAGCGTCGGCTGCGACGGCGTGGATTGGAGGCCGAGTGGGAGAAGGTCTTGCAGGCGAGGCGGCTGCTCATCCGGGGCATGCAGGACGAGGAGCTGCAGAGGGTGACGGAGACCTCGGCGTGGGAGATGGAGTACATTCAGCAGCGAATCAGTGGCGTGGCGGGGGATGGGGAATGGCCCGAGGAGGAGGAGAGGCTGCGCTTGCTGAGTCGGCTGGACATTGTGCGTGTGGAGCTGAGGGATATGATGGGGGAGATGGAGCGGCGCCGAGTGCAGCGGAGAGAGGAGGGGAATGGAGAGAATGGAGAGAATGGAGAGAATGGAGAGGGAGAGTTGGGGGCTGTGAAGGTGAAGGTGGAGACGGAAGTGACGGAAGTGACGGATGTGACGGTGGGGAGTGGGGGTGGCGACGACTTTGCTTTTGGGGTGGAGGGCGTGGATTATGGGCCCCAGGTATGGCAGCGTCAGAGTGAGCAGTGGCGGCAGCAAATCCGACAGTTTCACCAGGAGGAGAGGGAGTCGGTGGCTGCTGCACAGAGAGCTCTGAAGGGTGCTAAGGGGTTGCCATTGGACTTGACGGTGGGGTGTGGCGTGGAGACGAGGGGGCGGAGAGGTGCAGAGACGGCGACAGCAGTGGCGGCGGTGGCAGTGGTGGAGACGGTGGAGGAGGGGGTTGTGGAGGTTGTGGAGGAGGGTGTGGGGGAGGGTGTGGGGGAGAGGGAGAGGGTGCTGGTGGTTCCGGAGATGCTGCCGGGTACGGATGTGGCGTCTGTGCCCAGCAGGGACTGTAGTGCCACACTTGTCCCGGGCGAAGACCGAGGGCAAGGGGTGGGAAATGAAGGAAGGCGATTGCAGCAGCAGCAGCAGCAGCAGTCGCCAGGACTGGAGGGGGCGGTTCTGGTCCCGGACAGGTTGGGGGCAGGGCCGTCTGGTGAGGCGCTCGGGGTGCCGGGGGCTTCACTGTACTCACCTGACTCACCTGTCTCATCTGCTTCATTTGATGCGGCAGCAGCAGCAGATGCTGTTGTGGCTTCGCCTTCGCCGCCGTCGTCGTCGTCTCCGTGAGGGGGCGAGCGAGCGAGCGAGCGAATGAAGGAATGAAGGAAGGAATGGGGGCTAGAGTTGTGAGCGTGATAGACATTGGGCACTTGCATTTGCCATGGAGGGGCTGCGGATCGTGTCTTGGAACTGTGGGGGGGTGGTGGTGGGCTCGTCGCAGCGGAGGGAGGATGCCTACTATCACCTCAGCAAGTTGGGAGCCGATATGGTGGCGCTGCAAGGGACTGGGGTTTGTACCCCTCGGCAGCGGAGCGTGGCCCAGCGTTCCTGGACTTGGGGGCCTTCACTGTGGTCGGTGGCGGTGGGGGCAGAGGATGAGGAGGAGGATGAGGAGGAGGGGGGACGATCGGGGGTGGCGGTGTTGCTGTCCCATGTGGCCCCCCATCTTCGAGTGCGGACAGTGTGGGAGGCGTGGCCGGGCCGTCTCCTAGTTGTAGATTTTGATTGGGGGGTGGTTGCTGGCAGTGATTCTGGCACCACTTGCAGGACTGCCACTTGCAGTGCTACCAGTTCCATCAGCACTGGCACCGGCACCAGCACCAGGATGAGCAATGCCAAAGCTGTCTCTGCCACGGCCACGGCCACGGCCACTATCACCAGTACCTCCGGGGGAGGTGGAAACAGTGCTGAGCGGCGGCAGCAGCAGCAGTGCAGGCAGAAGTGTCGTCTGTGTGTGCTGCTGGTCCCGCGCAGCGGTCGGAGACGGAGATGTTTGTGGCCCCTGTTGGAGGGGTGTTTACGCACATCCCGACATTTGGTGCTGGCGGGAGACTTTGCTCGCCTTTGGGCAGGGGAGGAGGAGCAGTTGGAGGTGTTGGCGGAGGGGAAGCCAGAGTGGTCGGTGGAGGAGAGGGCGGTGATGCATCTGCTGCGACAGCGGGCGGGTCTGGGCGACGCGATGGGCCTTGGCCCATGGGAGCTAGACTATTTGCCCATACATTTTAGGGAGGTCTTTCGTGGCAGTGGGCCCCGGTGGCACTGGCAGCCGCGAGGAGCAGGGACAGCTACAGCTACAGCAACAGTAACAACAGTAACAACAACAACAACAGCAACAACAATGGCAGCGGCGGGAGAGGAGAGGGCAGGTCCGAGAGGCATCTATGCGGGTGGTAGTGCAGCAATCAGGTCGGGCAGGGTCTGGACGTCGGCGGAGAGGGCCACGGCGGTGTCCAGGCTGCTGGGGAACCCGTGGTCGCAGCATGCAATGGTGGCCGTGGCTCTGGCTTTTTGGCCGGGGCAGAGGCGGCGGCAGTGGTGGGGGCGGCGGACGGAGTGTGCTGAGGGGGTTTCTCCTTCCCCTTCCCCTCCTCCTCTTCTTCCTCCTCCTCCTCCTTCCCCTGCTCCCCCTGCTTCTCCTTGTCCCCCTGCTCCGACTCCTTTGGCTTCGGCCGCAGATTCTGGTCGGTGGCAGCAGCAGCAGCGGCGGCAGTGGAGATTGAACGAGAAGGAGATGCGGGCCTTCCAGATGGTACCGGAGATTCAGCGAGTGGTGGCCTATGCCCTGCTCCGTAAGCCTCGCCTGGTGGCGGTGGAGGGGCGGCAAGGGGCGGGGGTGGGTGCGGGCTCGGGTGCGGGTGCGCGTGTCGGTGTAGAGGGACTTGACGGGGAAGATGGTGAAGATGACAAGGAGCAGGAGAAGGGGGCGGTGCTTCGGTGGTGGGAGAGTACGAAGGAGCACATCCGGGAGGCTTGCTTGGTGGCGAGGAGGGTGCAAGGGACGCGGCGCCTGGCCAACTATCACCGGGCGATCCAGACCCTTTTGGCGGCGAGGTGGAAGGTGGCGCAGGGTCTGGGGCCAGCCGTGACGGAGGAGACGCTGCGGGAGTGTCGACAGGTGGTGGCGGATTATCAGTGCCGGCTCGTGCTCAGGAGGGGGCAGAGGCAGGAGCTGCGTGCGAGCGGCCCGCATCTCATCCATGGCGAGTGGCAGAAGGACCGGCTGCGGGGGAGGGCGGCGGCGCGGAGGCAAGAAGGGGGCCTGTTGGCAGCCGGCGTGCGTGTGGAGGAAGACCAGGAGGTGGCCAAGGATCTGTGTACGGTGAAGGAAAGGGTGCGGGGGTTCTTTGTAGATCTTTTGGGAGGGCCGCGCACGGAGCAGGAGCGGAGAGAGGCGGACGAGCGTGCGCGGGCCTACCTGGATGCAGTGGAGCGAGCTGGCGGCTTGTGCAGGATGGCGCTGTCGCCACAAGAAAGGGACGCGCTGGAGGGGCCGATTCGGGCACAGGAGGTGGTGGAGGCGATCAGGGTGGGCCGTCGGCGGTCGGCGCCGGGCCCTGACGGCTTGCCTTATGGGCTCTTCCGGGAGTTGGGGGCCACCTTCGTGCCGTTGTTGGTGGAGGTATATAATGAGATCTGGAGGTGGGGGTGGGCAAGCACGGATTTCCTGGAGGGCCGGATGACGCTGCTGCCAAAGGAGGGGGACCGGACCCTGCTGCGAAATTGGCGGCCCCTGACGGTCACCAATGTCGACTACAGAGTGATGGCGCGGGTCTTGAACTCCAGGCTGAAGGGGGTGGCGCATCGCTTCATTGGGGTGGAGCAGACAAGTGGGGTGCCGGGGCGGACGATGCTGCAGTCGACGCGGCTCCTGAGGAAGGTTTTCCAGCTGGTGGCGGGTGAGAGGAGGAGGAAGGAGGAGCAGAGGAGGAGGAAGCGGCAGCGGCAGCAGCAGCAGCAGCAGGTGGTGGAGGAGGCGAGGGGCGGCTACCTGCTTCAGCTGGACCAGAGTAAGGCGTTTGATAGGGTGGCGCACGGATACCTGTGGTGCGTCCTGGAGAAGATGGGAGTGCCGGAGGGGCTGCTGGAGACCCTGCGCACTCTGTACAGGGGGGCCCGGGTCTCTCTGGACGTGGCGCAGGGAGATGTGCTGATGACGGCAACGGCGTCTACAAGGGTGGAGGTGGCGATTGGCTGTGGGGTGCGGCAGGGCTGTCCATTGAGTCCGCTGCTGTATGTGGCGGCTCTGGAGCCCTGTCTGAGCGCCATCAGACAGGATGTGGAGGTGAGGGGCCTGCGGCTGGGGGCGGGGCGAGGGGCTGGAGGGGCTGGAGGGGTGCTGGCTCCGGCTCCGGATTTAGTTCCTGGGCCCCCTTTGGCCTGGGCCTTAGCCTCAGCTTCGGTCTCAAAGGCCTGGGCGTGTAAGGTGGTGGCCCATGCCGATGATGTTTGTCTGTGGCTGAATGATGTGGAGGAGAGGGAGCGCGTCCGGAACCATCTGAGGGACTACTGTGCGGCTTCGGGGGCTAGGGTCAATGAGGAGAAGAGCCGCCTGTTTTGGCTGGACGGCAGCCAGGCCGAGATCAGGCGTTGCTCCGGGGGCATTATGGCAAAGGGCGGGGTGGAGGAGGAAGCGGAGGTGGTGGAGCGCGTCCGCATCCTGGGCATCTTCTATGCCCTGGATGACAGGGGCTGGAGGTACAACTGGGAGCGGTGGGGTCA
>NW_026612074.1:52500-55000 GCF_029931775.1 Euleptes europaea
ACACTAACACTAACACTAACCCCAAACCCTGACCCTGACCCTAACCCCCAACCCTGACCTTGACCGTGACCCTAACCCTAACCCTAACCCAAACCCTGACCCTGTCCCTAAACCTCACCCCTACCCAACCCTAACACCAAAACCTTACCCTGAACCTGAACCGAACCCGAACCCGAACCCGAACCCGAACCCGAACCCTAACCCTAACCCTAACCCAAACCTAACCCTAACCCTAACCCTAACCCAACCCTAACCCTAACCCAACCATAACCCTAACCCTAACCCTAACCCTAACCCTAACCCTAACCCTAACCCTAACCCTAACCCTAACCCTAACCCTAACCCTAACGCAACCCTAACTCTAACCCTAACCCAAACCCAAACCTAACACTAACCCTAACCCTAACCCAATCCTAACCCTAACCCCTACCCCTAACCCTAACTCTAACCCTAACCCTAACCCTAACCCAACTCTAACCCTAACATTAACCCTAACCCTAACCCTAACCCAAATACAACCTGAACCCTAACCCTAACCCTAACCCTAACCTAACCCTAACCCTAACCCTAACCCTAACCCTAACCTAATCCTAACCCTAACCCCTAACCGCTAACCCAAACCCCAACCCTAACCCTAACCCTAACCCTAACCCTAACCCTAACCCTAACCCTAACCCTAACCCTAACCCTAACCCTAACCCTAACACAAATCTAACCCTAACCCAACCCGAATCCGAACCCGAACCCGAACCCAAACCCAAACCTAACCCTAATCCTAACCCTAACCCTAACCCTAACCCTAACCCTAACCCTAACCCTAACCCTAACCCTAACCCTAACCCTAATCCTAACCCAATCCTAACCCTAACCCCTAACCCTAACTCTAACCCTAACCCTAACCCAACTCGAACCCTAACACTAACACTAACCCTAATCCGAAACCCTAACCCTAATCCAAAACCCTGACCCTGATCCTGTTCCTGACCCTAACCCAAACCCTAACCCAAACCCAAACCCTAACCCTAAACCTAACCAAAACCTAACCCTAACCCAACCTGAACCCTAACCCTAACCCAACCCTAACCCTAACCCTAAATCAACCCTAACCCTAAGCCAACCCTAACCCTAACCCTAATTCCAAACCCTAACCCTAACCCTAATCCAAAACAGTGACCCTTATCCTGTTCCTGACCCTAACCCTAACCCTAACCCAACCCTAACCTTAATCCTAACCCTATCCCCAAACCCTGACCCTGACCTAAGCCTAACCCAACCCGAACCCGAACCCGAGCCCGAACCCGAACCCGAACCCTAAACCTAATCAAACCCTAACCCTAACCCTATTACAAACCCATTACAAACCTATTACAAACCTTTACCCTAACCCAACCCTAACCCAACCCTAACCCTAATCCCAAACCCTAACCCTAATCCCAAACCCTGACCCTGATCCTGTTCCTGAGCCTAACCCTAACCCAAAAACTAATCTAACCTTAACCTAACCCTAACCCAACCCTAACCCTAACCCTAACCCTAACCCAAACCCAAACCTAACCCTAACCCTAACCCTAACCCTAACCCTAACACTAACCCAACCCTAACCCTAACACTAACCCTAACCCTAACCCTAACCCAAACCATAACCCTAACCCTCATCCCAGACCTTGACCCTGATCCTGATCCTGATCCTGTTCCTGACCCTAACCCTAACCCTAACACTAACACTAACACTAACACTAACACTAACACTAACACTAACACTAACCCTAACCCTAACCCAAACCTAACCCTAACCCAACCCGAACCCGAACCCGAACCCTAACCCTAACACTAACCCCAACCCCAAACCGTAACCCTAATCCCAGACCCTGACGCTGATCCTGTTCCTGACCCTAACCCTAACCCTAACTCTAGCCCTAACCTAAACCAAACCAAACCCTAACCGAAACCTAACCCGGACCAAACCCTAACCCTAACCCTAACCCTAACCCTAATACAACCCTAACCCAATCCAACCCTAACCCTAACTCTAACCCTAACCCTAACACAACCCTAACCCAACCAAACCCTAACCCTAACCCCAACCACAACCACAACCCATCCCTAACCCTAACCCTAACCCTAACCCTAACCCTAACCCTAACCCTAACCCTAACCCTAACCCTAACCATAACCCTAACCCAACCCTAACCCTTACACTAACCTTAACCCTAACCCTAACCCTAACTCTAACTCTAACCCAAAACGTTAATCCTAGACCCTGACCCTGACCCTGACCCTGACCCTGATCCTGTTCCTGGTCCTGACCCTGACCCTAACCCTAACCCTAACCCTTACCATAACCTAACCCTAACCCTAACCCTAACCTAACCCTAACCCTAACCCAAACGGAATCCTAACCGTAACCCAAACTTAACCCTAACCCAACCCTAACCCTAACCCAACCCCAACCAAAAACCCTAACCCTAACCCCGAACCCTGACCCTGATCCTGACCCTAA
>NW_026612074.1:57500-58793 GCF_029931775.1 Euleptes europaea
AACACTAACCCTAACCCTAACCCTAACCCAAACCTAACCCTAACCCAACCCGAACCCGAACCCTAACCCTAACACTAACCCCAACCCCAAACCGTAACCCTAATCCCAGACCCTGACGCTGATCCTGTTCCTGACCCTAACCCTAACCCTAACTCTAGCCCTAACCTAAACCAAACCAAACCCTAACCGAAACCTAACCCGGACCAAACCCTAACCCTAACCCTAACCGTAACCCTAATACAACCCTAACCCAATCCAACCCTAACCCTAACCCTAACTCTAACCCTAACCCTAACACAACCCTAACCCAACCAAACCCTAACCCTAACCCCAACCACAACCACAACCCATCCCTAACCCTAACCCTAACCCTAACCCTAACCCTAACCCTAACCCTAACCCTAACCCTAACCCTAACCCAACCCTAACCCTTACACTAACCTTAACCCTAACCCTAACCCTAACTCTAACTCTAACCCAAAACGTTAATCCTAGACCCTGACCCTGACCCTGACCCTGACCCTGATCCTGTTCCTGGTCCTGACCCTGACCCTAACCCTAACCCTAACCCTTACCATAACCTAACCCTAACCCTAACCCTAACCTAACCCTAACCCTAACCCAAACCGAATCCTAACCGTAACCCAAACTTAACCCTAACCCAACCCTAACCCTAACCCAACCCCAACCAAAAACCCTAACCCTAACCCCGAACCCTGACCCTGATCCTGACCCTAACCCTAACCCCAAACCCCGGGCCTCATCCTGACCCTAACCCTAACCCTAACACGATCCCAACCCCAACGCTAACCCTAACCCTACCCCTTTTCCCCCCCCCTTCCCCTAACCCTAACCCTAACCCTAAGCCTAACGCAACCCTAACCCTAACTCTAACCCTAACCCAAACCCAAACCCAAACCTAACACTAACCCTAACCCAATCCTAACGCTAACCCCTACCCCTAACCCTAACTCTAACCCTAACACTAACCCTAACCCAACTCTAACCCTAACATTAACCCTAACCCTAACCCTAACCCTAACCCAAATACAACCCGAACCCTATCCCTAACCCTAACCCTAACCTAACCCTAACCCTAACCCTAACCCTAACCCTAACCTAATCCTAACCCTAACCCCTAACCGCTAACCCAAACCCCAACCCTAACCCTAACCCTAACCCTAACCCTAACCCTAACACAAATCTAACCCTAACCCTTAACCCTAACCCTAACCCTAACCCTAACCTAACCCTAACCCCTAACCCTAAACCTAACCCAACCCTAACGACACA
>NW_026612076.1:0-58480 GCF_029931775.1 Euleptes europaea
TCCCTGAAACACCTGGGGCTGATTTGTGGCACGAAGCTGGGGGTGGGCACAGAGAGGAGCTCTTCCGGGGCTCCAGTCGGCGGTAGGGGGTTGGGAGCAGGACCCAATGGGAGTCTTTTGGATGTCTCCACCAGGGCGCCAGTCAGAAGGGGCAAAGGGCCACGCAGACCTGTGGCGTGGACCCATTGCGTCGACCTGCCCTCCCCCTTTAAAGCCAGGTGCCGCCGAGGCTGCGCCCGCTTTCCAGCATCATGGAACAGGCAAGAGCAGGGAGTGGAAATCGGTGGGGCCATGATTAACCAGTGAATCATAATTAATTGGTGTTATTCATACCCCAACAGCAAACCTGTGCTGTGACCAATTGTGATCAATAACAAGACATTTATTTTTTTAAGTATTAATTGCCATTTCCCTTCACTTGAAAGGAAAAGTGCTGGTACAAAGGGAGAGATATTTATAGCATTCTGGCTCAATGGGAAACTACTCAGGAAGCAAATAATATCCGCTGGCACTGGCATAACTCTTATTTATGCATCAGGCTGTTAATTTTTTTTTTAACCACATATACAGTATTTGATTTATCTTGGTCATATCTACTGTATGTAAGGCTGAAGTCTGGATATTTCATTAAGATACTTCTTGTGTCTTCAAGCGTAGCCAGTCAGAATTGACCATAAATTAGAGCTAGCCTCCCTACCCCCCCAGCTGTGAAATTACCTGCAACTGTGCTTTCTAAAATAATTTCTCTTTAAGGGAAGAGCAAGAGGAGGCCTCGACCATTCGAGTTGGATTTGTCACCTACAACAAAGTCCTCCATTTCTTCAACGTAAAGAGCAACCTTGCACAACCTCAGATGATGGTGGTCACTGATGTCAGTGAAGTGTTTGTCCCTTTACTGGATGGCTTCCTTGTGAACTTTCAAGAGTCACGATCTGTTATAAATAAGTAAACAAATCATTTATACTTTTCAGATTCAGATATATATATATGTGTGTGTGTGTGTATCTTGATTTCTTCTATAGAAATCAAAGTGGTTAACCACCTCAGTTTGCATACAATCAATCTGTTCAATGTCTGTCTGTTTAAACAGCATAATCCTGATCTATAAATAAATACATACAAATGTTGACTGCACAAACTATCAGTAGGTGGTTCTAAGAGCTACTTTGCACATTTACCTTTTATCATGGTTACGATCCCCAAGTGTTATTATTTCCCTGCGGATCTCGCTGATGTGGTGGTTTGCTTGGATATTTTTGTTCTTTCCTTGTGGGTTGTTTTTATTCTGTTCTCCCTACTTTTCTTGTCAATCATGGTATGTTCCTGCTTTATGTTTCTCTTAACACTTTCTTTGTATATTCTGCTTTCTTCTCCTCTCTGGTTTAAGGTATTTTTGTCTTAAAATCAGAGAACAGAGGGAAGCAGTTTTCCCATACTTCAACAGAAGCCTTGGTAGATAAAGAATAAAAAGTAAGAAATGTGGCTCCCATTTCTCCTATACATTCCACCCCAAAGAGGGTATCTTTAGGGAGGAGATAGAAATACCCCCAAGTACAGTCTTAAAAAACAAACCATTGTGGAAAAGCATTAACACAAACTGCATGGGGAAACGAGCAGATCCACAGGTTAGGCTGGATGTGTAAATCTGCTCTAAGAATATTAATTGATTGATTGATCGTAGGGGAAAGATGTTCAATATCCTTGTCTCCTAACTTTGCTGGAAAAGCTGAGAATACAGACCACCTCATGGCAGCTGTGCATACGGTTCTGATCTGTATGCAGCACTGGGAATCTTGCCCAGTGAGGATGTGAGCACACAAGAATGCTTGCACATGCACATTGATCATATAGGTGGTAGGGCAGCAGCTTGATGATCATGCCAATTTCCTTTGCAGTGCAATCCTATGCAGAGTTACTCAAGTCTAAGTCCACTGAAATCAATGGGCTTAGACTGGAGCAACTCAAGTTGCAGCTGACTTACTGCGACCCTTTATGGGGTTTTCAAGGCAAGAGACTAATAGAGGTGGTTTGCTGTTGCCTTCCTCCGCATGGTAACCCTGGCATTCCTTGGTGGTTTCCCATCCAAATACTAGCCAGAGCTGACCCTGCTTAGTTTCCAAGATCTGACAAGATAGGGCTAGCCTGGGCAATCCAGGGCAGGGCAGGGGTCCGTTTAGACCACCAAAAAGCCTATGCTGGGGACCTGCATGGACAAAAAGCCATGCATGGCAGTGGCTATAATAAGGAGTGAAAGTGTCCAAGACTGAGCAAAAAATTGGCTGGATCCAACTTCACATGTGCAGATACTGTCCCTCAGTTCTAGGAAGACTGCAGTGCTGATAGTGTCAATTTAATCACTGCTTCATGCACATAACACCCAGTCATGAGGCAGTAGAAGAAGAGTTGGTTTTTATATGCTGACTTTCTCTACCACTTAAGGAAGAATCAAACTGGCTGAGAGGTGGGGCTGAGAGAGCTCTAAGAGATCTGTGGTTTGCCCAAGGTCAACTTTTCCATGTGGGGAAACCAATCCAGTTCGCTAGATTAGCAACCACCACTCATGTGGTCACATCATGAGACGACAAGAGTCACTGGAAAAGACAGTTATGCTAGGAAAAGTTGAGGGCAGCAGGAAAAGAGGAAGACCCAACAAGAGATGGACTGACTCAATAAAGGAAGCCACAGCCCTCAATTTGCAAGATCTGAGCAAGGCTGTCAAAGATAGAACATTTTGGAGGACTTTCATTCATAGGGTTGCCATGAATCGGAAGTGACTTGACGGCACTTAACACACACACTCATGTGGAGGAGTGGGGAATCAAGCCTGGTTCTCCAGATTAAAGTCCACTGCTCCAAACCACCGCTCTTAGCCACTACACCACAAGTACTTTGTCTTGTTGCTGATGAGTATAGTGTTAGACTCCAATCGATTTTATTCTGATGAATTCCTATGCAGCAGTCTACCAAGAGGAAAACCAGATATTTCTGAACGACTGCCTGATGAGATAATGTGGGAGGAAATAACACCCCCCACCCTTTTGAGATGACAGGTACCTCAACGGCAAGGAATGTCTCATTGCAGACACTACTGGCATAAGTAGAGCAGCTATTGTAGTGGTGAGAGAGTTGGCCCAGGACTGATGATTCTTGGTTCAAATCTCCCTTCTTCCATGGACACTCACTAGACGACCTCAGGCCAGTCGCCCTTTTCCTAGAATACCACTAGAATGTGCTGGATGGTTGTGAAGATGAAAGCATGCACACTGTCCTTGAAGGAAGGACAAAATAAAAATAGCATAGATGAGAATAAGATTGTAATAGGATTGGTAATAGGAGAGCGGGATATAAGAGTGATGAATGATATGATAATGAAAAATAAGAAAGGCCACCTCGAAGCTCTGACTTGTCATTGAAAAATCAGTACACATGATCAATTCAATTTGTGCTGGTTTGGTATTGTATTCGCACCCTGATATTTCCAGTTTTGCTATTTTGAATAAAATTTGGGGGCTTTTAAGATATGAAACTAGTGCGTATATTTGTACATGTGATTCAATACAATGGAAATAATTTGTTAAATTGTATAGTAGCATTTTATCTATCATATTTCAAGAAGTCATTTGCATTCTTAAATTGCCAACACATTTTGTCCTGCGGAGCAGAACTCAAAGCTTTTAAGCTAACAACTGAAATCCTGTTAAACTGTTTTCAGTGCACAATTAATTTTTCAGCAGAGGATCAAATGTCTTTATGTGGTTTTACTTGGTTGTAAAGATTATTCTGTCTTCTCTAAACTGCTGAAACCTTCATCTTCTCCTCCTTCCCCAGCTTACTGGACCAGATTCCAGAGATGTTTACAGATACTAACGAGAGTGAGACTGTCTTTGCTCCCATTATCCAGGCTGGCATGGAAGCACTAAAGGTTAGGATGTTTCTGTTCGTACAAAAAGTCTGACTTGATAAACTATGAAAGTGGTGCTTGGTTATAAAGTTGCTGGATACTAAGTCAGACTGTTGGTCTGTCAAGATCAGTACTGTGACTGACAGAGGCTCTCCAGGTTCCTGGGCAGAAGTGTTTCACATTACCCACTAACTGATCCTTTTAATTGGAGATTCCAGGGATTGGACCTGGGACATTCTGCATACAAAGAACATGTTCTACTATACATACAGTGCATTCCTAAGGAGAGTTACTCCAGTCTAAGCCCATTCTAAGTCAAAGATAGGACATTTTGGATGACATTGATTCATAGGGTCGCCATGAGTCGGAAGCCACATAACGGCACTTAACACACACACACACACACACAAGCCCATTCATTTCAATTGGCTTGAACTGGAGTAACTCTCCTTAGGAATGCACTGTAAGCTACTGCCCCACCCCATGGTTGAAGTTAGCCTTTCCCACCAGTCACAATAGGAAGCATGAAAAGACACCACTAATAGTCTGAAGTCTGTCTGTATGATAAAGCAAGAAAGCACTTGAATTTCATGATCTCTCTGGGCTATAGTCTAGACATGCTGTGAAGGAAAGGGAAAAAAGTAAATATTGACCCATGTATAAGGTTGTGTTTTCTATTTATTTGTACACTGGGAAGTAGCTGACTGACATGGTTTTTCAGCACCCACAGTAAAATCAATATGATCAATAGTTTTATTACAGTTATACAGAACGCAACAGCATACACTGGAGTTACACACATTTCCCCCCCCCTTAGGGAAAGCATTCTGTGTGAAGGAGGTTCAGTTTAAGGTTGCATCAGCAGTTGCATTTGACATACTGTGATCTCCAAAGTACAAATTCAGAGTCCAGAGAATAGTCTCAATAAAGTCTACGTGAAGTAGTAGTTTAAGTGTTGGACGGGAACTAGAACACCCAGGTTCTAATCGCCGCTCTGTCATGAACCTTGTGCTGTTCACTTATTTAGGAATGATTTGCAGGTAATAAGGAATGGACATTTTTTGAAAAAGGCTTTCATGAAAATCCAGAGTACATAAAAGAAATGATATATCCTCTAAGGTCCTTTAATATTTTATATAGCCTTCCATATGTTAAATAAATCTAATCAAGTGAATCCTTCTTGTGGTATAATGTGTCTATTAACCCAGAATTAAATTTCTGTGGTAAAACTAGTTTTCAAATATGTATCTTGCAGTAATAAATGCATTATAACAATGAAAAAATGAAATCTTTCATAGTTTGTCATTTATTTTGAGTTATTTGGCAAACAAAACCCTCTCTGCTGCCAATAGTAACTTTTGAAAATTAGCACTGAACAATATTTCCTGTTCGTAAGGGTATTTCAATGTGAGTAGCTCACATCCAATTCATTCATGGATATTCATAAAAAAGAATTTTAATAATAATATGACAAATCCTGGTCTAGTGTATATTTTTTAAAGTATGTAAAAATCTAATAACAATGGGGAAAATTACCTAAAATTCATTCCAATAATGCATGAAATATATGTGCATTCATGTACCTGCACAATATAATGTGCAATATGATACGCATATGTAAATATTTGTATACTGTCTGGGATCCAAAGAACTGTGTCTGTTTCCACTATGTCAAAAAGGCCTGCTTTTGAAATTAAAGAGGCTTCCAAAAGCTGTTTTGTGATATGACCATCCGGGGGAGGGAGAAAGAAATCCTGCTGTCCCAGCCCAATGCCTTTGTGTGAACACACATTTCTGCAAAACAACTTTTCAAAGGATAACTGCTTCTGAATACACAGTAAAAGAGTGTGCAGATCCTTCTAGTTTTTAGAATCTCATCTTGTATGCCATTTCAGCTTCATTGTCCCTGAATTTATGATTCATAAAATAGAGTTTCTGATTTGCACACGTAAGAGAGGAACCCATGAGGACTTGTGGGGAAGTAAATCCCTTCCTTCCACCAGTGCCTGCTTCATGTCCTCATACTTTCATCTTTGGTGAAGTTCTTTTGGGTTGCCTAGGCAATCCAAAATGGTGGCTAAGACCTAAAAACCCTGCCATTCAAGAATTTTCAGCATTCCTCATGTTGGAATTCACTTTTCCTTTTCATCCTGGCAGTCACGTCCTTCCCGTCTTGATTGGTTTTTTTAATGGCAAATGTTAGTTTATCTTATCCGGGCAGGTTCTTGTCATCGCAAACTCAAAGCACCATGTGCATTGATGGCACTATATAAATAATACTAATGATTCTAAGTGGGTAGTTCACGCTGCCCTGATTTGGCTTGGTTACATTTTTTTGCCACAGATGTTGTTATTTTGTTCGGTTAAAGATGTAGTTCAATTTCGGGTGCTAGTTAGGAACTACGATTTTGTTATTCTTTGGAGAAAGTTTAGTTATTAATGGTGTTGGCTTCTTTGTATTAAATATAGTGTGTGAGTTTAGTTTGAAAGAAGAGGTATTTATTTATATAAATTTAGATAAATTCCAAACATCATCTGTCATGAGTGAAAGAAATAAACAAACGTGCTGGGAGCGCACATGCAAGAAAATTAAAACCAAAACCCATAAAATGAATACATCACGACTTCAAAGGGATCAATCTAGGTCCATCTGGAATTTTTTTGTATATATTTACCATGAAAGCAATCTCAGTGGCCTAGCAGACTTCTAGTCTCTACATTTATTTTTCTTATGTTTCTTTTTTCTTATGATGCCAACTGTGAGCAAATACAGTAATGCAAGTTATGCTACATAAATCAAATGATCTCAGTATCTCTAATTCATACCATCTTCATAAAAGAAAATAGATGTCCAGGTACAAATTGCTGCTTTGTCTAATTGTTTTTTACATTTGGGGAGTCTTCAGAAATGATCACTCAAGATGCCCATAAATGTACTAAGCCTTACCCAGGCCACTCTTGACAACAATAGTGAATGGCTAGCTTGCTGGATCTAGAGTGAAAGCCGTTTGTGTGAATCTTACTGCTTTTGACAGGTATTGAATTAATGGTCCAGCAGTTGTTAGGAAGCTAGATATTGTACATACCTTTCCTCCAAAGCAATTATGCCTGTTCTATGATAACTATTTTCCTCCTGCTTTAACTTGACCCCATTTCGACAGATTTCTCCCTTTCCATTATTTGTTCTGGAATTGTTTGCAGACACTGCCTTGAGAAAAATGCTTTGACCCACTTGTTCATGCATCATTTATCAAATTATGAAATTGCCTGCACAGTCTTTTGAACAAATACCTTATGAGATGCTCAGAACCTAGGTTTGGCTTGGTTACAGTCTACACTTAGCGATAAAGCTCACCTGGTAGGGGATGAGCACTATGCTTCAGGTTTCATCTGCCTCACAGGGATGAGGACTATAAAACTCTTTTGTGTTAAAAGTGCTATAGAAATATATCATTTATAAGAATAGCACAGTTGGGAATGTAACTTTGGAATGTAACTTTGGAAGCAGGAGAGACAAGGCGTATGAGCAAGATGTAACAGGCATAAATTTGCAAAAACAGGAGCAGGGAGGCCAGATTTGATGGAAACTGTTGCTGTCCTCAACCATAGGCCTGGCAGAACATCTCTGTCTTGTAGGCCCTGCGGAACTGAACTAAGTCCCACAGGGCCCTGGTCTCATTTGACAGAGAGTTCCAGTAGGCCGGAGAGCCAGATGTTTCTCGGGCCAGGGAGCACTAGTAAGTTATTATTAGAGGAGCTTAGTGCTCTTTGAGGGTGTATCTGGAGAGGCGGTCCCTCAGGTACGATGGTCCCAGACCATTTAGGTCCTTAAAGGTCAATACCAGAACATTAAACCTGATCCATATTCAATCTGGAGTCAGTGCAGCTGCTGGAGCATCAGTTGGTTGTGGGCTCTCCCTGTATCAAGGAGTCCCTGTAAGGACCTTTGCCGCTGCATTCTGGACCAGTTGAAGTTTCCGGAGCAGACCCAAGGGCAGCCCTGCGTAGAGCAAGTTACAGTAGTCAAATCTGGAGGTGACCATGCATGGATCACATTCAATGAGGATTTGATAAAGTTATCCACCCATAATTAGCCCACAACTATTTTGGTTTACTGAAGTATCTCATCCCGGGGTGTGTATGGCAAAATAATTTCTCGATTGCCTCAAAGCAGGAGGATCCTTCCAGAGCTGTGTTTTGGTGGGTAAAAATGACAGAATGGGATGAAAATGAATGGTCTGTGATAGCTGCCTATGTCTTTATGGTGCTCCTGATCTTGATCTGAATTGGCTGAGGCACAACAAAAAAAGATACGAAACTAAAAGCACAAACAGCAGCAGCCAGACATTTGCCAGATTGTAGACATTGGGACTGCATCAAGCTGCGCTTTGCTGATACCACTTATCTAGAATGCAAACCCTTTGGTATTCACTTTTATCCTCGAGTTATCCACTAAGCCCTAGATTAGTAACTGCTGGGAATGCTGCCATCTTCTGCGTCCTTTGAAGCTGATTCACAGTTTAGACTAGATCAAGAGACGGCCTAATCGCCATAATGGGAGCGATGCTGCATCATTGCACAAGCACACACCCTGCTCTGAGTAGGCCTTAATTTGAATTCTGCTTACTTGGTCAGGGATTGCACTTAATCACCTGCACGTGCCATATGTGCTGTGTCAAGGAACTGTAGTTACAGGAATTTCAGAGGGGAGATGCAGAAGCAGAGACAGGGAGATTTCCTGACTTGAGCCTCTTTCCCGTGGCCTTGAGAACTGAATAATGGGGATCTGTCACTACAGCTCTGTGCTGGGGCATCCTCCTCACAGTTGCTTGTGCCAGTGAAGCCATGTAAACTGAACATTTACAACTTAAATGTAAAAGAGAGCCAGCATGGTGTTTTGGTTAAGAGCGGTGGTTTGGAGCGGCGGCCTCTGATCTGGAGAACCGGGTTTGATTCCCCACTCCTCCACATGAGCGGCGGAGGCTAATCTGGTGAACTGGGTTGGTTTCCCCACTCCTACCCATGAAGCCAGCTGGGTGACCTTGGGCTAGTCACAGTTCTCTTAGAGCTCTCTCAGCCCCACCTTCCTCACAGGGTGCCTGTTGTGGGGAGGGGAAGGGCAGGTGATCGTAAGCCGGTTTGAGTCTCCCTTAAGTGGTAGAGAAAGTTGGCATATAAAAACCAACTCTTCTTCCTCCTCCTCCTCCTCCTCCTCCCAGTTGCTTGTGCCAGTGAAGCCATGTACACTGAACATTTACAACTTAAATTGCATTATCAGCATGGTGGCAATGATCTTCATACAGGCAGGAGCAGCGTCAGCAGGTTCCCCCGCTCCCAACTCTTGCATTTTATACTTATATCCCCAATGTATATAGTTTTGTAATTATATCCCCAATATTGGGCCAGATGTTTCATACCAGAGGGACAGATTAATGACTGGACATTGTGCGGCCAGGCCCAGATAAAAGCAAATGAGTTCTGTTTTGCAAGAGGACAGTAAATTGCTTTTTCTGCTGAGCTGTAGTGTTTGAATTCCCTTCATGCTGATTAGGAATTGTCAGCACAGCACAGCTCTTCGAGATGCAAGTTTTCTGAGACTGGTCATTTAATATTGTTTGTAGCATGGAAGTGGAAGTGTTTGTAGCTCTTCTCCCGAGTTAAACATTTCTGTGTTTGGATTAAGTATTTGTGGATATTAAGTTCTCAACTTTCCAGTTGCGTTCTTTGGGAATTTTGGTGCCACAAAAGTTCAGGCTGTAAATAAATGGACTGTTTAGTTTATGATGGTTTGGAGTTTACATTGGCATTTGAGACTCGGCTAAAATCTTATGAAAATTTTGCCCAAATGTTTATAACCACAACAAAATAAAGGTCATTTTTTGTATCTTTACAACAGGCAGCGGAATGTGCTGGAAAGCTGTTTATCTTCCATTCGTCGCTGCCGACTGCGGAAGCACCAGGGAAGCTAAAAAATCGAGATGATAGAAAACTGGTCAATACAGAGAAGGAGAAAGTACTTCATAATTTATTTGTAGTTTACTGTAAAAGTTAAAAGATGTAGATGGTTATATTTGCTGTACCGAATTTCCACCAAGAACAGTAACCATAAGCTAAATGATAATTAATATTTTTTCTGACAAAGATTTTTAGTGTTCTTCCTTGTTGTCTTTTAACATGATGTTGCATATGAGTGTTTTCAATGCTTTAGCCTGCTTAACTGTATTGAGTGTAAAGCCCTAAATCTGCTTGAGGGCCCAAAGAAGGCATTTTTAATGGCTTCTGTTAGAAGTGATTAGGGAGGGAAGGCGGCAGGGTCTATCCTGATCTCGGAAGCTAGGCAGGGAAAGTACTTGGAAGGGAGACCACCAAGGAAGACTCTGCAGAGGAAGGCATTGGCAAATCACCTCTGCTTAATCACTTGTCTTGAAAGTCACTGACTTGACGTCACTTTACACACACACATTAGGGCTGATTCACTTGTGCATGTCGGTCACTGATGACTGAGCCCAATTTTTCAGCTGTCTCAGTGAGAACCCCCCCTTATATATGGCTCAGAGGCAGGCTATATGCATGTTGTGAGTTGATTTCTTCCTGATCTCTCTCCAGTTTTAGCCTGTGTTGTCACATTGAACTAATGGGTCCTCCAGTATCCTAAACCTTGCTTCCATTGGTGAAGGTTTCCAGCCACTTTCCTGTGTATCCAGTGCTTTCCTGTGGCACTAGGTACTTTCCAGGTCATTGAGAGACACTGGTCTCGCGTGAATGGAGGCTCCTTGCACCAGAGGGACACGCCCGCAATGGAGGACCATTTCAGACATGGAAAAGAGGGCAGCACAGATGGAAGCAAGGCTTGGGATCCTTGCCTAAGAGGTAGCTTTTGGTGACACAGAACTGGATGGGTAGGAAACACAAGACCACCTGCGTATGATCAAGTGTGATCTAAAGCTTTTGTGCTTTGCATCACTCAACAATAAATGAAAGTTTTATCTCTGTTTAATCTGTCAGGATGGATTCCTGTGTCTTGTTGCTGATAACATTGTTGATGCCACAGTCAAGCTCTGAACATGCCTGTGCAAACTAGCTTTGGGTTATGACTTAATCCGTTTTGTGAACAAAGCGAACATTCAGTTTGTGATGGGAATGTCTACTTCTGCTCAGCGAAGTATATTCAGCTGCCTTTGATGCTAGTGGATGTTGTGTTTACATGGGTGCAGTCGCCCTGTAAAAAAACAATACTTTAATTGCATTTACTTATTTTCCTGCTGATTAAACGTGAATATTGCCAAGCTGTTCCCATAAACATTTTAGTTTGTGTATTACTCAGAATACTTGCTTTTAAACTCTCCAGACGCTGTTTCAGCCGCAGACAAATATTTATGAGACTCTGGCCAAGGACTGCGTCGCTAATGGCTGCTCTGTGGATCTGTTCCTCTTTCCAAGTCAGTATGTTGATGTCGCTTCCATGGGTCTAATTACGACGCACACTGGAGGAACACTGTACAAATACAGCAATTTCCAGGTAACTGCCAAGAGGTTCCTTTTCTGTCCTACTACGTGCAAGGGATCTGTTATACAGCTCGGCCTCAGTGCATCCTAAACAGTGAACTAGGAGAGGCTCCAGTGGAACTGTCTGAAGGGCCTGATGCAGATTAGGAGACCATTTACAACATGCTTTAACGGAGGATTTATAATTTACTTTCTGCTTCCTCTCAGAATCTGACCACATTTGACACTTAAACTATACTATGAACGGGGACATAGAGAGAAGTGCAAATCCAAGCTAATCCTGTAGGCTAGAAGTCTTTTTCTAGCAGAGTGAGTTTTCAGAAAAATTTCTGATTCTTTCCAGTGAGAACCTTCATCCACGTCACTTTTTAAAAACAAAAGTACTGGATTGGAAGCAGTGGTTAATTTGGCGACGGCATTGCTTGAAATATGGGGATGCGAAAGTTGGCTTGCTTGAATTGCAAGCAGTGTAGCCAAGTGTTACCTACACCTCTAAGGAGTTTAACTCTGACAGGGTTTTCAAAGTGTGAACTGCCTTTTCTTTGGCTATCTGAAAGTGGCTAGAGGAGGCGTCATCTCTGCCTGACAGCACCCCAACTTCAATATTTGTGTCAGATGGACCTGAAGATGCTCTTCTGTATTTCTTCATTCAGAATAACATAGAAGATTCATGGACTTAAGCTATGTGGACTTCCTGTGTACTGGTCCCTGAGCCAACAGAGCAATTCTATTGCTTTTGTTTTTCTTAGGCAATTGCTTTGCTTTCCAGTTTAACTTGCTATAGGTCAGCATAGGGTGAGACCTCTCTCTTTCCTTCTGATATGGTCTGTTGCCCTGAGGTGGAATATTGTAAGCTGAGCAATTTATTTTAGTTGCAACATCAGAGTGGGGGGCAAGGGAGTGTTTGCAACACATTAAGCTTCTGTACATCAAGCAGAGTTTCAGGCATCTGGCTTAAAAATGCTCTTTCAGTTCATCTTGAACGAACAAAGTGTTTGCTTTCTAAACATCCCTGTGAAACCTTCTTGGTTCTTCTCTGCACCACTGTGAGGAATCCATTTGAAAAGAGCAATTGTAGCTGGTGATGCCATATTTCGTTTGGGAATTTTAACAAGCAGACGGAGAGGTTTTTTATCTCTCCTTATATGCATGAGTGGTTCTGAGAGGACTTAACTGTGCTTTTCATTAAGGGAGAGGATCTGTATTGTTCAAATGCTGGAACGTTTTCTGTTGTATTGCTGCCATCCAGTGGTAGACCAGTGGTTTAGTAATGTTCTGCACATGTGTGTATTTTTTTTAAGGTACATTCTGATAGTCACCAATTCCTGAATGATCTCAGAAAGGATATAGAGAAAAGGCTGGGATTTGATGCTATCATGAGAGTTCGCACTAGCACAGGTAACAATGCTATTTTAGATAGATGGTTAAACTACTTGGCGACTTCAGTTGCAGTATTTCACAGTCAGTGAAAGAATTTGTGAGATGAAGAAGAAGAGTTGGTCTTTATATGCTGACTTTCTCTACCACTTAAGGGAGACTCAAACCGGCATACGATCACCTTCCCCTCCCCACAACAGACACCCTGTGAGCTAGGTGGGGCTGAGAGAGTGTGACTAGCCCAAGGTCATCCAGCTGGCTTCGTGTGTAGGAGCAGAGAAAAATCCAGTTCACCAAATTAGCCTCCACCACTCATGTGGAAGAGTGGAGAATCAAACCTGGCTCTCCAGATCAGACGCCACCAAACCACCGCTCTTAACCTCACACCACTAGGAGTCCACCCAGTCTAAGGAAGCAGGATTTAGGTGTGTATAAAATTTAACAGACAAGCAAGGCATTCGTCTTTCTAGTCACATACTTATTTTTAAAATTGAGAAACAGCAGATTTCTGGGATTTAAGTCTTGCCACTTTGGAATTAATTCATACATAACAGGAACTTCCAGAGGTGGTGGTGGTTCATCTGGAAAGACATCATGATTGCCCAATGTTTATCTTGGGCATCTCCAGGAAGGGCACCTCAAGGAAGAGGCCAATTCAGAGAAGGCCATGTCAGAGATTGAAATACCATCTCACCTTCATTTAACTCCTGTCATTTTCACATATTTCTTTTGAATACGGGTCCCAGATAGTGTTTAAATGACATTTGCCGCATGAAGGCAAAGAGTCACAACTTTACTCTACTTGTACCACTGGCCTTGGCTTTATTTTTATTTTTTATCTCTTAGTGACCGATGCAGCCCTTTTTATTTTCTTCTAGATCACTAACAGTGCAATCTGTTTTAGGTTTCAGGGCAACAGATTTCTTGGGAGCCGTGTACATGAACAACACAACTGATGTCGAAATGGCAGCAGTGGATTGTGACAAAGCAGTGACAGTGGAGTTTAAGCATGACGACAAGTTGAATGAAGACAGCGGAGCTTTAATCCAGGTAACAGAACTATTGACCCAAGGTCATGTCTCTTCAGGGCCTTTCCAAATGGACAAGCAAAAGCACAACTACCACTGCAGCTGTTGGTGTCCCCTGGGCCAGCATGCAAGGATGAGTGCTGGTCAGGAGAGGACCTAAATAGGCCGGGGGGGGGGGGGGCAGGGGCACACGGGTGTGCCTGCATCACGCTCCTGCCGCCTTCCCTGCCACAGCCCCCCCCCCCCCGCCGCCGCCGCAGCAGTATGCTGCCTGACAAGGAGGGGCAGATCAACCTGGCAAGCATGAGGCAGGGTGGAAGCAACCGGGAGAAACCTCCCCGGCTGCTAGGCTCCGTTTCACCCTGGTAGCTGCGCCCTGCACCCACAGTGAGCGGCTGTAGATAAGTCTTGGCCGTGCTTTTGTCATGGGGAACATACTGACCTCTTCCCTTCATGGGGGTGCTATTTCCCCTTCGATATCAAAAGGCATTTTGCAGCAGGTTGCCCTTCTTACAGACCTGGAAATAGGACTGAGAGCCAGCGTGGTGTAGTGGTTAAGAGCGGCAGACTCTAATCTGGAGAACTGGGTTCGATTCCCCGCTCCTCCACAAGCCCAGCTGCGTGACCTTTGGGCCAGTCGCAGTTCTCTCCGCACTCTCTCAGCCTTACCTACCTCACAAGGTGTCTGTTGTGGGGAGAGGAAAGGAAGGAGATTGTAAGGAGGTTTAAGGATTGATTCTCCTTAAAAGGTAGAGAAAGTCAGCATTTAAAAAAACCAACTCTTCTTCTTTTTCCCTTCTGGTGGGAGGAACTTCTACCCAGTCTCAGTCCTTCTGTTTCTTTCAAAAGCAAGGTTTTCTGCTTTGAAGCAGGGGTTTCCATTTTTTCTGTAATACCCTCAAGACTGTGGCTGGTTTAGGTGAGGTGTGCTAATATCGTGTGTTGTCCTTCAACATGCCACCATACAACAGGAAGAGAACTGCAAGGGAAATTGTGGCCCATCATTAAAGCAAAATTGATACAACTGTACTGTAATATAGCCTCAAGATTTTTGTTTTCACAGATTTTCTGTTGTAGAGGATAGAAATCTTATTTATTATTTTTTTCTGGCTTTTCTGCCTTAAAGGTTTTAGTATTTTCTGGGTTGTTGTTTTTTTAATCCAAGTTATTAGGCAAGTTCCACAATGACCTAAACGTTTGATTTAATACTATTAGTCACCCACCTGGAAATCTAGTCCATGAGTCAACCACAAATCTTTGAGTAAATGCAGTTAAATAAAACATAATTAACCCTGACATGGATGAAGTCATTCTTTAGGAAAATACTTTTTCTTCCCTTTGCCTCCCAAACTCTGGCATAGGGGAATGAATGGTATCTTTCCTGTCATCAAGATCTAAAAGGCAAATTCCATGCTGGCCATAATTAGACGAGGAATAGAGAATAAAACTGTTGATATCATACTGCCCTTGTACAAATCTATGGTGAGACCACACTTGGAATACTGTGTACAGTTCTGGTCACCACACCTAAAAAAGGATATTACAGAGCTTGAGAAGGTGCAGAAAAGAGCAACCAAAATGATTAGGGGACTAGAGCAACTATCCTATGGGGAGCGGTTAAGACGCTTAGGGCTGTTTAGCTTGGAAAGAAGGCGGCTGAGGGGAGACATGATAGAGGTCTATAAAATTATGCATGGTTTGGAGAGAGTGGACAGGGAGAGGTTTTTCTCCCTCTCCCATAATACTAGAACACGGGGTCATCTGCTAAAGCTGGAGGGTGAGAGATTCAAAACAAATAAAAGGAAGTATTTTTTCACACAATGCATAGTTAAATTGTGGAACTCCCTGCCCCAGGATGTGGTGATGGCTGCCAGCTTGGAGGGCTTTAAGAGGGGAGTGGACATATTCATGGAGGAGAGGGGTATTCATGGCAGTTAGTTAGAATGGATACTAGTCATGCTGCATACCTATTCTCTCTAGTATCAGAGGAGCATGCCTATTATTTTGGGTGCGGAGGAACACAGGCAGGATGGTGCTGCTGCAGTCGTCTTGTCTGTGGCTTCCTGGAGGCACCTGGTTGACTACTGTGTGAACAGACTGCTGGACTTGATGGGTCTTGGTCTGATCCAGCAGGGCCTTTCTTATGTTCTTAATTATAAATCAGTGTCGAACTGCCTGCAGGTGGTATAAACTATCAGTGGAAAAACGGGTTACAAACTATTATAATCGGACAAGCTCAGAAGTTGCAAGTTCCTGAATTTTTCAGAGCCATGTTCTTCAAAGTGAAGATAAGGTGTCAGAATATATGAGTAAAGAGAGGAAGATGACCTGGGGGAACCTTTGTTGAAGGGCACAGAGACAGGAGCTTGACAGGTATAGAAGAAACAGCATGGTGTGAGGGGATTACAGCTGTACAAGTATACCTGAGTATAAATGAGATTTCTTGGACTGGGTGAGGGCAAAAGATCTACTGAGTTGAAAAGGGATGCTGTGATTTCATAAAGCCTGAGAAACACTGTATAAGCCAGAAAATAAGATACTATTGCCAGATTACATTCCCAGTCATAGAATAGGTTCATAGTAGGATACCTGCTCTGCCAGCATGGTGTAGTGGATAAGAGCAGTGGTTTGGAGTGGTGGAGCCTGATCTGGAGAACTGGGTTTGATTCACCACTCCTCCACATGAGTGGCGGCCGCTAATCTGGCAAACTGGATTTGTTTCCCCACTCCTACACACAAAGCCAGCTGGGTGACCTTGGGCTAGTCATGCTCTCTCAGCCTCACCTTCCTCACGAGTGTCTGTTGTGGGGAGGGGGAAGGAAGGTGATTGTTAGCCGGTTTGATTCTCCCTTAAGTGGCAGAGAAAGTCGGCATATAAAAACAAACTCTTCTTCCTCCTCCTCCTCCTCCTCATATATTAGATCTAAGGTTTACTAGCTGCCTGTCCATTCCAAAGCTCAAAATGTTGGTTTTGATCTTTAAAGCCCTAAACCATCATGACCTAGGATACCTTAAGGACCACCTGATACCATATGAGCCTGTCCAACTTTGATCATCATCTTAGGTTTAGCTTTCTGTCTGTCTGCCTTCAGAAGTGAGGTGGGGTAGCCATAAAGAGTCTTTGATGCCTTGCTTGAGGAATTGCCTCCTTCTGAGTCTCCACCTGGCGGCATATTTGTTAACATGGTGCCGGGCCAAAACTTTTAAAAAATTTCTCCCAGGCATTTCAAGCTCTGGTGATGCTTTTTCTTTTTCTTTTTTAAAACTCTTTGTCTTCTTCCCACCTCACTGCGTTTGGATTTTGATTCGGTGCTTCTTTCTTTTCCTTTTATGCATGTTATTGGTCTATACCATTCATGCTTTTAGACACCCTGTGTATCTGAAGTTTGCTTCCATAGGTTTTTTGTTCTGGTTTACAGTATTCACTTTATGGTATGTTTTGCTTTTACAAACCACCTTGAACAATTTTGTGAGCAAAGTTGTTCAGAAACATGCTAGATAAATAAAACAGTTGAAACCTTGGAATAAAATATTAAATACATTCAGGGTTTCTGCCTGAATTCACTTTATCTTTGCCTTCCCAGTGTGCCATTCTTTATACTTCAATGAGCGGCCAAAGGCGACTGCGCATCCATAATCTGGGCCTGAACTGCAGCTCCCAGTTAGTTGATGTTTACAAGAGCTGTGAGACAGATGCACTCATCAACTTCTTTGCTAAATCAGGTAAGAGTTTGACCTACAACCCTACTTTTTTTGCCGAAGACTATATTGGCACAGCCTAGTTCCGTGTTGGCGAACCTATGGCACGCGTGCCCGACCTGGCACGCGTAGCCCTCTCTGCCGGCACGCGGGTAAGTGGCTCGGGACGGGACCGAAAGTCCAGACGGGCGAGGCAGCGACGGATGGAAGAGGTGGAGAGAGAGCAAGCCCACTTCCCGAGGGACGGGGCGAGGAACCGGCAAGCCGACAGAAGACGGAGCGCAGAGACGCTGCGGGGCACCGCCGCACCCCAGCTGTAGCCCCGCCGCCGGTCGCGCCTGCGCCAGTCAGAGGACTTGGCTGGGGCGTGGGGAGGAGGGCAGGATGTTTCAGCCCTCCCTCTAGTTCCGCCCCCAAGACCTTATTAGGGCTGAAACATCCTGCCCTCCTCCCCACGCCCCCAGCCAAGTCCTCTGACTGGCGCAGGCGCGACCGGGCGGCGGGGCTACAGCTGGGGTGTGGCAGCGCGCCGCCGCGTCTCTGCGCTCCGTCTTCTGTTGGCTTGCCGGTTCCTCGCCCCGTCCCTCGGGAAGCGGGCTTGCTCTCTCCACCTCTTCCATCCGTCGCTGCCTCGCCCGTCTGGACTTTCGGTCCCGTCCCGAGCCACCCGCGTGCCGGCAGAGGAGGCTCCACCCCCACCAAAAGTCGACCACGAAGCCTCTCCTCACCGCCCCATTTCTGGTTTATTCCCCCCCCCCCCCACACACACACAAGAGAGGTGGTGTGTGAGGTAAAGCGCCACCCTCCCCCTCCCCTCACAGCGCGGCCGGGTTCTGAATGCGCGCTCGAGGGCCGGCAGCGCCAAGGCGGGCGGCGAGGAGGAGGTCAGGGCTCGGGGGGGTGGGGAAAGCAATGTTTGATTCAAAACTCTGCATGGGGGGTTATTGGCCATTTATGAATGGGAGGTTTTGCATTGGATTTGCCATTCAGATGCACATTTTCCCCATCCAGATCCTCAGAACTCAACAATAAGCCCCCCTGCAGAGTTTTTTTTCAGACGGAACCCTCTGAATATAGAGCAGGTTTTGCTTCATATATTTGCTTTAGGGTTGCCAGGTGTCTCTCCCCCAATCATTTACCTCTTTTCCTGATGGTTCAGTTACAAATATCAAGTTTCACTTTGAAGAAGAGTTGGTTTTTATATGCCGACTTTCTCTACCACTTAAGGAAGAATCAAACCGGCTTTAAATCACCTTCCCCTCCCCACAACAGATACCCTGGCCATTTATGCATGGTCAGTTTTGATGTTCGCTAAAAGCTCTTTTTTAAAATGTGAATTTAAAACTGCCTATTCACGGTCTCGAAGCAAAAGGAGAAATTCCACCCCTCCCACTCGCCTGCTCCTTTGTTCCTGTTTGCATAGCCATTAGCATGTGCATAGCTAACCCGCCGCTGTTATTTTGCATGGTTCCTTCAGGGGAATTCTTCAGGTTAAATTGCCGTGTTGGCACTTTGCGATATATAAGAGGGTTTTGGGTTGCAGTTTGGGCACTCAGTCTCTAAAAGGTTCGCCATCACTGGCCTAGTTTCTCTTGCAATAAACAACTCTTATAAAACCAGGAATGATTTACCAGAGCAGCCACATAAGTTGGTTTAGGAGTATGATTGCTGTTTACTTCGTGCATCTATTGCATATGTCATCTAAGTTCTTGGGCAAGTTATGCCTTAGTGTCTCAGCTCCCAGTTTGTACCACAGAAATATTAACAACTGATGTCACATTGTGAATACTGCGAGAGTAGGACAGTAAACCATTGTGCATGCTGCAAGTGATGTAGAAATAAATTCTGAGTTGTTTTCAGTATTCCTAAAATGTATTTTAAGCCAAGAATCTGTTACTCTTTCTAAATATATGAAATCAGTGGGTTGGGTTCAAAAAAACTGTGAACCAAATTCTCTTTGCGCAGTGGATCTTTTCCACTTCCCATTGCAACCCCCCGAGCCCCAGAAAAGCCGCTGCTGAAGGACCATGAGGCATAGTATGGAATGCAGCATTATGCCTATGGAAGAAAACAGAATTGGCAGAAATTGTATTCTTCCTCTTACTTTAGCACTTTACAGAGAGAGTTTACCCTAGAGACTTCAAATTGCTTTTTAAAAGGTGCAGTATAGTGATGTTGTGTGGTTGTTGCATAGTGTTAGACTAGGTCTGGGGAGATGTAAGTTCAAATTCCCACTCTATCGTGGGGTTCAGTGGGTGAACTTGAGCTTGTCACTCTTTCACAGCTGAACCTACTTCAGTGTTGAATGAAGGGTGGAAAGACCATTCCTTGGGCTCCTTGAACAAAGAGTGAGATAAACATATTTAGTACAGGTTTCTCAATGAAATACATGTTGATTTAATAACTGAAGTCTGCTGAATTTGGTAAATACAATGACATGTGGAATTTTTTCCCCTGAACCTTCTGGGAAAGGGGGACAGGATGTAATTGAGAATTTTTTGTAACATTTGTGTCATTATAGCTTACAAAGCCATTCTCAGCCACCCTTTGAAGACTGTTCGTGAGATCCTGCTAAATCAGACAGCTCGTATGCTGGCATGTTATAGAAAGAACTGTGCCAGCCCGTCTTCAGTGAGCCAGGTATTTATTTATTTCCCGTTCTGATTTCTAAATTTTTCCCCTCCATCAAACACTATTTCTACTGTTCTTGTTTTGTTTTGCACTGATCTTATGAAGAAATAATCTGCACCTTTTGAATGGTAGAACCCTCACTCAGGTACTTACATGGGACTTCAAGTTAAGCATAACATAAACAGATATTTAAAAATACCACGTTGCTAAGCCTATTTAATCAGTAGAAGAAACACTGGGCATTCTTAACTAGTTAGATCATAACTTTAAACCTTGGGAGGTAAACACCACCAGCTAAGAGTCTTGGCATGGGATACACCCTAATTTTAAACTTTTCATAATAAATTCTCTCATGTATGTAGATCTCTTAAGTCCAAAACGTTTCTAGCTTTAACTCTGGCACCTTTCGTTGCCAGCACTGATGTAATCAGATTTTTAAGTTTGTCCTGTGTGCGTTAACTATATCTGGAAGAAACTGCATGATGAGGCAACAGTCTTGTGGCACCCTAAAGACTACCTGCAAAATGAATTGAACACTTCTCGCCTCTGACATGGAGGCCTCTGGGTCACAGATGTTTATGCTGCAATAGATGAATTAGGCTTTAGCATGCCACAAGCAAAAACAGCATGTTCACACTGGATTTTGTTCACATTGGATTTTGTAGCACAAGCAGCACAGACCGTCAGCTGTGACTTTGCACTGAGTATATTACAATATATAAACACATAGTTCAACAATTATAAAAGTCATCCAACGTTAAAGAACAATGAATTATTGTTGAAAATACAAATATATTTGAATAAAATATAACGACTTCCCCTTCATCTCCATCTACCTCATTATAAATTTGTATACTCTCTTGTATAAGGTTCTAATCCTAATATTATCACAAGTATATATATAAATTTTTGTATCCAAATCAAGTAAGAGAAATTCATGTTATCATATATATAACTATATATTTTAATATAAAAGCATCCCTAATAGTAAAAAATGGATTAGATCAATGAATTTGAATTCCCCCATTTGAAATTCATTTTCACAATAAGTTCTCCATGCCTCCCATTCTCCCATAAATTGCATATTATCTTTTTGATTTATGAATGCCGTAAGTTTTGCCATTTCCACCAGTTCCAGCATTTTTTGTATCCAGTCTTTTTTGTCTGGAATGTCCGTCGATTTCCATTTAGCTGCATAAATCAATCTTGCAGCAGTGGTGGCATAGATTAAGAATGATCTCTGAGTCAAAATAGACTCTGGTATCATACTAAGTAACATCATCTCGGGTGTTTTAGGTATATTGTTCTGTATTATCAATCTTATTTCATTGTAGATCATGTCCCAAAAGTTTTTTGCTTTGTCACAGGTCCATCACATGTGGTGAAATGAACCTATTTCTGTATTGCATTCCAGCACTTTGGGGACATTGATTTGTAGATCATTGCCATCTTTTTAGGTGTTAAATACCACCTATATATCATTTTGTAGATATTTTCTCTTAATGATTGTGCAAGAATAAGTTTCATGTCTCGTGACCAAAGTCTTTCCCATTTATCCAGTGATATATCATGGCCCACCGTTTGTGCCCAGGTAATCATAGTAGGTTTAATCTGTTCTTGCTCACAATAAATTTCCAATAGTAATTTATACATCTTAGATATAAGGTGGTCATTTGTATCCAATAAAAGTTTTACTGGATTTATTATCCAATAAAAGTTTTCATACAATTTCATACAATTTTCATTGTTAGTGGGTAGTTGTATTTGTTTCCTTTTGTGCTGTTGCCCTTCAGAATAGTTAAACATTTAGAGTAGGTAATCCTAAACTTCAAAGATAATTTCCATCGTGCTTGGTTCATGCCATTGTGAAGCAATAGCACAACATTGTCTGTTCAGCAAAGATACAAAATAATTGACTTCCGGTGGCTGAGCTGATCCCGGCGCTTGTCTCTTGAGAGAGTTCTCAAGAGAATCCAAGATACACTCTAATTGGAGTGATTTATTTCACTCCAACCCAGTCCTAATTAGTGGATTGGGATATAGGAATTCCTCTGCAGCCTGAAGATAGCAGTTTGACGCCCATACTCTCCGAGGGAGCTTTTTTAAGTCCCCTGGAGGTGTGGAGACTGTCCTGCTTGGCATCGAGGGGAGAAAGCATCGTCGTGAGCGTTTTCTTTGGCGTCTGGCCAGGTTCTCGCTCTGAGAGAGAAGGGCATCTATGATTGGGTGTTTCGGCTTCGCTTGCTTCGGGAGGCAGGACCTTAAAAACTTTCACTCCCACTTCCTGTCTCCTGGGAAACGCCCCCCTTCTTCTCCAGTTCTTTCCTGCCTCGCTATCGGGAGAGCGTGTTTTTTCAACTCTCTGCAGCTTTAGGAAAGTTCCTTTTTCTTATCTGATTCTTCTTATCTAAATCTCATCTATTTAAACCTATTCTATCTTAATCTGCTCTTCCTTCACTGTTTTCCCTCAGTTTAGGCTTTTAATAGAGGGCAACGGTCGAGTAGCGAGTTCCCGCCAAAACAAAATTGCGGACGATCGCCCCGACCAATACATCGCCCAGGGCGATTTGGACCCCTCTCTGCTGAGACCAGCCGCAGGAGGAGACCAGCCCTCTTGCAGCTATTCTGCAGGCGCTAAAGGCAAGAAAAAAGCCGCGCCTAGAAAAAAGAAAATCGGTCGGCGCACGGGAAAGCGGCCAAGCGCCTCCTCAACGCCGTCCGTGGTCACAGAGCCCCGAAGGTACCAAAAATGAGCGCGTCTCCTCCTCACCTCCAAAGCGCTCAGGGACACACAGCGGCGCTGACCGCTCCGTTCCCAGACCCCTGAAATGAGCACACAGCGGCTATGTCCGCTCCGTCTCTAGCCCACGGCGCGGAGCACACAGCGGTGGCAACTGCTCCGTCTCCTCGTGATGGCGCCGCTTCAACCTTGCAGGGGCCAGTCGCAGAAGCCTCCTTTGGTAATGTACCTACGCAGTCGGTCCCCATGGGGGCGGGGGGACTGGCGGGGGGGCTAGAATTCTTAAGGGCAGAGTTATCTGCCCTAGTGAGGGATTCTTTTGCCGAAGGCCTGAGAATGGTTAGCTTGTCTTCCCCAGCCCCTTCCCGCGGCCCTTCTACTTCGCGGGACCCTCCCCCGACTCTCCACCAAAAGGGGGCGGATTCAAGCGCCAAAAGTAAAACGAGCAAGCATCGCCTTACAAAGGCTGATCTGAAGGCTCAATCCATGTCCTTTTCACAGCAGAAGGAACCCAATACCTCTCCCTTTTCCTCAGATGACGAAGGAAGGGAGAGAGAGGAAGGCGAATTCTCTTCTAGTGAAGAGGAAGAGGGGGCAGAAAATAAGCAGAACAGAATTTTTAATGCTGAGGATTTTCCCTCTCTTCTGACTAAAACCCTGGCAGCCTTAGATCTATCAGAGGAGGCCGCAACTCCCCCTACTGGCAAAGGGAAAGGCTCAAGGGAATTTTTTCATATGAATGACTCACCTTCCAAATTCATCCCTGTTCCAGATTATTTCACTGGGCTAGTTAAGACCGAATGGGCTAAGCCTCTGGGGGGGGGGGAAGGGCCCCTCAATTCACCAAAAAGTTTTACAACTTGGCAACTACTTCAGCTGAACTACTTCGGGTTCCCACAGTTGAATCCCCTGTTTCAGCCCTGCACTCTGCAGACTTGGCTACGGAAGAGGGCCATGTAATGATTAGAGATCCTGTGGATCGCAAGGTTGATCTAGCCTGCAAACGTTCACATGAAGCCTCAGCGCTAGCTACCAGTGTGTCCATCTCTTCAGCCTTAGTCTCTAGGGCAGCTATTGTTTGGGTCAGGAAGTTAGCCCAGCTTATACCCGAACACGATAGGAACGCTCTTGAGGGGGTGTCAAGGATACTTAAAGCAGTTTCCTTCCTGGCCGATTCCTCATTGGATTCCATGGTCTTTTCCGCTAGAGCCTTGGCCACTTCAGTGGCGGCTAGGAGGGCCATGTGGATCCGCCCTTGGCAAGTTGGACACTGGTCCAAAATCGTTTTGATGGGCTACCCGTATCAAGGTGGCAAGTTGTTTGGGGAATCCTTAGAATCTATCTTAGTTGAAACCAAAGATAAAAAGAAGGCCCTCCCCAAGGTCCTAAGCAAAGATTACAAATATCACAGCCAGACTCCCTTTCGGTCCTTTCATACCCTGTCACGTTACAGACCTGACAATAAAAGAGGCCAGTGGAATTCACAGCGTGGGTCCTTTCGTAGGGGAGGTCGCTTCTCCAGGTCCTCCCGCTTCCCCAATAATCAGTCGGATAGAGGGGACAAAGCCCCACGTCAGCCCAAACAATGACGCTCTTCTGCAGCCTGTGGGGGGCAGGCTCAAGTTTTTCCAGGAACATTGGTCCTCCTCCCTTCCAGACCCCTGGGTTTTGAAAATAGTGACACAGGGCTATCAAATAGAATTTTTCAGGAATCCTCCAGACTGTGTGGTGCCTTTTCCACATCCCATGAACAAAGAGAAACGGCTCAGAACATCAGCGGCCATTCGTCACCTTCTGGACATCTGCGCCATAGAAGAAGTCCCTCCGCTGGAGAGAAGTTCCGGAGTCTACTCTATCTTCTTTACAGTGCCAAAAAGGGACGGCAACTGGCGAGCCATTCTCGATTTAAAGTTTCTAAACAAATTCATCTATCGAAAAAAGTTCCGCATGGAGACTCTGAAGTCGATCTCAGAGGCCCTCAGACCAGGGGACTTCCTCACCTCAGTGGATCTCAGGGAAGCGTATCTTCACATCCCGATTCACCCTTCACACCGCAGATATTTGCGCTTTCAGTTTCAAAATCTTCACTTCCAGTTCACAGCCCTCACGTTTGGTCTCACCTCGGCCCCGCGAGTGTTCTCCAAGGTGATGATAACCTTGGTGGCCTTGGCTCACGAGAGAGGCATAAGGCTTCATCCCTATCTGGACGATCTCTTGATTTGTGCTTCTTCAGAACGCCAGAGTCAAGAACACACAACTATAGTCCTGCAGATACTGGCAGAGCATGGCTTCCTGACAAACTTCGAGAAGAGTCAGTTGATTCCATCACAGCACATTCGACATCTGGGAGTTTACATCAGTACCTCCACCAACCTTCTCATCTTGCCAGAGGACAAGATCTGCAAAATATGCGACTTATCCAAGAAGATGATCGCTGCCAAATCATCTCGGCTAATGCTTCTGGCCAAACTCCAAGGCATGATGATAGCATGCATCCAATCTGTGCGGTGGGCCAGACTGCATGCAAGACCTCTTCAGGATTTCCTCAAGTCTTAGCAAACGGATATCACTCGAAAACGGGACAAACTCCTTGTTGTTACACAACAAGTCAAGTCCAGTCTCATCTGGTGGTCGGAGCCCAACAACCTATCCAGGGGACTCCCTTTCATCAGGCCCATACCGACGGAGATTTTTACAGATGCCACTCTCCTCGGTCAGCCAGCCCAGGGAGTATGGAACTCCAGAGAAAAGAAACTTCATATCAATGCCCTAGAGACTAGAGCCGTCCTAAAGGCCTTGAAATTCTTTCAGACACAGATCCGGGGCGTGGACCTCCTGGTCAGGACAGACAATGTGGCCGTCAAGGCTCACATCAACAAACAGGGGGGGTCCCGCTCGGTGGTCCTCAGCAGGGAAGCCAGACGGTTGATGCTCTGGGCCGAAACCAACCTATCCTCCATCGCAGCAGAACACATTCAAGGGACCTTGAACGTGCAAGCGGACTGGCTCAGCAGGGAAACCCTGAGCGAAGCAGAGTGGTCTCTCCATCAAGAAGTATTCCACCAGATCTCCCTACGATTCGGTCATCCAAAGGTAGATCTGTTCGCAGCACGCGGAAACCATCAACTTCCCAGGTTCTACTCCAGATACAAGCAGAGCGGAGCGGAACAGACCGACGCACTGGTGTCCCCGTGGCCGAGAGAGCTCCTCTATGCCTTTCCCCTGCTACCCTTAATTCCACGAGTGTTACGCTGCATACGAGGTCTACGGGCGTCGGTGATCCTTGTTGCTCCTTATTGGTCACGTCAGCCTTGGTTTCCAGTCCTGAGAGAATTGTCCACCCAGGAGCCTTGGAGACTACCGGACAGGGAAGATCTGCATCAAGGTCCGATCCTTCACCCCGATCCAGGATGGTACAAGCTGACCGCCTGGGCATTGAAAGGGACAGGTTCCTAGGCTTAGGCTACTCTCCAGAGATTACGGATACCATTTTAGCATCTCGGAGACCTTCGACAATCAGAATATATAATTCTTCCTGGAAAGCCTTTGCCAGATGGAGCCGTCGTAAACATGTCAACCCGCTAAAACCACGTGTGTCAGATATTCTAGCCTTTCTACAGGATGGGCATAAGCAGGGGCTGAAGGTTTCCACACTACGCCAGCAGCTCGCCGCCATTGCCACCATAGTTCCCAAGATCTCAGGTTTCCCAATTGCCAGACATCCTCACGTCCAGGCCTTTTTGAGGGGTGTAGCATTAATTTCTCCGCCTGTCGTCCATAGGTTTCCGACGTGGAGTTTGCACACAGTCCTAACGGCCTTAACTAAAGCCCCTTTTGAACCTCTGTGCCAAGTGGATCTCACTTGGCTCTGCATGAAGACACTATTTCTAACGGCAGTGACATCAGCCCGACGGGTCTCAGAGCTTAGTGCCTGTCGGTCAGACCGGGCCTGTGTACCTTCCACGCGGATAAGGTAGTCCTTAGGCCTGACCCTTCCTTCTGCCCAAAAATTAATTCTAGGTTCCATAGGGAACAGGAAATAGTTTTGCCTTCCTTTTGTCCTCATCCAAAAACATTAAAAGAGAAAGAATGGCATTCCCTAGATCTGAGGCGTGCCTTACGAATCTACATTAGACGCACAGGTCCCTGTAGGACTTCTGATGCTCTTTTTATCAATCTCTCCCCGCCCAACAAAGGGAAAGCCATGTCACGGGCAGCTATTAGCAGAGCCATTACGAAGTGCATTTCTCAGGCTTACGCACACAGTAACCTAACGGTCCCTTCAAGAATCACGGCCCATTCAGTCAGGAGCGCGGCCACTTCTACAGTCTTTGACCGTAGGGCCCCCTTAGAAGAAATATGCAAGGCTGCAACGTGGTCCTCCATATCCACGTTTGTTAGGCACTATAAGTTAAATCTGTATGCTTTAGCGGATGCTGCCTTCGGTAGGCACGTCCTTCAGAGCGTACTACAGGACGTCTAAGCCCACCCTTTAGGGGACAGCTCTGGTATGTCCCAATCATAGATGCCCTTCTCTCTCAGAGCAAGAACGAGCCTTGATTACTTACCGTGAAGGCTCCTTCTGCTCTGAGATACGAAGGGCATCTCCCCGCCCAGACGTCCTGCATCAGTTGATTCCTAGTAAGAGTAGTTTAACGTTAGACAGTACTTTGTTAGTTCTGTTACTTACCTCTCTGTCTTCCGTTATTATGTTATACCATGACTTATATCTGCAGATGTTCTTTCTCCTTGTTATTGCTTGTTGTTCATAACCTGTTTTTTCTAAGTACTACCTTCCTGGGGGACTTATATTTGAGCCCATTAGCTTCTCGGAAAGTTTTGAACTGGAGAAGAAGGGGGGCGTTTCCCAGGAGACAGGAAGTGGGAGTGAAAGTTTTTAAGGTCCTGCCTCCCGAAGCAAGCGAAGCCGAAACACCCAATCATAGATGCCCTTCGATTCTCAGAGCAGAAGGAGCCTTCACGGTAAGTAATCAAGGCTCGATCTCCACCACCTATTACCAACTTATCAACTAATTAACGAACAAATACCTCACTATCTGAAGTCTATGTGAGTAACAAGTCTATGTGAGTATTCTCGCTTTTACCGGGAATAGAAGAGCAGCCTGGCTGTTAGAAATAATTGGGAACTTCGCATTCTCCCCCACCCCATCAAAAAACTGACTGGCTGAGATAAGACATTGGATAAAGCTGTAAAGAAGTTATAAATTTGGGTAGACTAAACAATTGACTTTTTGATGGATGTGACAAATACCAATTGGACTCTGTGACGTTTGAGGGAAAAGGAGCACTAAACCCCTCCCTTGGTCACAATACCTTTTCCGGGTTAGGAAGATCAGCCTGCTACGTACTCAAAACTGAAATGCCTGTCGGCTCTGCAGAAGGAAAGTACAGAACTAAGCATGACCAGAAACTCCCCCGGTGCATCCAATAAAAGGCTTATACTAAAAACTACAAAAAGGGGAAGACGAAAGGTCTTCATTTCTGGCTGACTTCCTGTTTCCTGTGACTGTTGACCTAGAGCGGCCAGCAAAAAACTCGTTGGTATTTTAAACTTTGAAGAAAATCACAGTGATTGTGCTTGATAAAAGTTAACAGTTTACCCACACCCTGGAGAAAATGGAAAAAATCCAAGATCTGTTTGCCCAGCAGTATGAGGCTTCTGCTAGATGGTATGAACAAATGTTAAAAAAACAGGAGCAAATGGCAAAGCAGATGGAATGGATGGCTGTTACAATGAATGTTGATATCCAGTTACCTGTCCAAAAAATAAATGAGGAAGACCTTACAGGCTCTACAGAATTGCCACTTGATGACAAGAAAGAAGACAGAGGAAATACTCGATGAAATGGGAAATTTCAATAAGCAAAGTGCGATAATCCTGCTACCAACAATGGATTTGACAGTGAAGGACTTGGATTTGTGTCTCTATAACCTGCCTGAGGAAATCTTTAACATATGCTTGGAGGACCTAATAAGCAAGAAAATTGGAGCTGACAAGATTCCTTTACTTGAACGTGGGATGGAACAGACTACAACCTGGATCTACTATGAAGACCATCCGTATGCAGAAGAGACTTCAATAATGACCTCCAAGGATGATTTCCGATGCCTATTGCTATTGGAGGCAAGAAGGAAACGCTGGAAATTCCAAGCAAAGAGACTAATATAAAAGAGTTGGGTCTTCCTTGGTGATATGATTAAAGGGAATGGGTTAAAGGGACTGGTTTAAATGGAAAGTGAATCATAATTGATATTTATTAGAATATTAATGCTTAAAATAAAGAATGGCTAAACCTTGCTGGAAATTATATACATAAAACAACTATTCTTTTAACGAATGGAAAGAGATGTTAGGTAATTCTTTTTATTATTATATAGGGGGTAAGGAGGCGTGGAGAACTTATTGTGAAAATTATTTTCTGATGGATCAACTTAAAGGATAAATTTTGATTTAATCCAGTGTATATATTTTGTATAATGGCTAATTAGGATACCATAAGATTTGTATTAGATAAAACAGGAAAAGGATGACTTTTTTATATAGATGGGGATTATGGTGTTAGCAAAAGTAATTACAATTTATTTTCAGACGGAAGAAAGTGAAGGGGGAGTCATTTATATTTGTATTAGAAATTTTATTAGACTTTAATTTTTATAACTGAGTAGTGACACATGTATGAGGTATTAAATGAGAAAATAATAAAAATTCTTTTAAAAAAAAGCAAAGATACAAAATAATTTACTTTGGGCAACAAGTGTCCTAATTCTGAAATCATACCACTGTTTCTTTCTCTTCAAGCTCTGATACCAAGGAAGACTCTCCTTAACACTTTGGACAGGTACTCATAGAATCAGAGTTGGAAGGGACTACCAGGGTAATCTACTCCAACCCCCTGCACAATGCAAGAAATTCACAACTACCTCCCCCCACACCCCCAGTGACCCCTACTCCATGCCCAGACAAGTTGCCCTCCCTCTTATGATCTGCCTATAGAATCAGCATTGCTGACAGATGGCCATCTAACCTCAGCTTAAAAACCTCCAAGGGAGGAGCATTTATCACCTCCCGAGGAAGCCTGTTCCACCGAGGAACCACTCTGTTAGAAAATTCTTCCTAATGTCTAGGTCCGACTGATGGTAAAAGTGACGTGAACCTAAAATGCTAAATCCTGCCAGCATCCAGAGCCTCTAGAATTCTTTTCATAGCACTAAAAAGTATTCTTAGCAGCCTTGATGGCCCTTTCGAGGGCAAAGGTGGGATATAAACTTTGTAAATAATAATAATAATTTTTGAGTATTCCTCACAACTTTTTGGACAGTGTGTGAGTGTTGTTTTATTGCAGCATAAAATGCAGAGGAGAAACTGAATATACATTCTGCCCAAAGTATGTTTACATTATAAATGGATGTAAGGGCAAATAGATTTATCAGGTGTGAAAACACTCTTTGAAATAGAATCCATGCGATGTTAAACCAACACAATGGAAGAAAGCAAAGCTTGCCTTGATTAGATCCCAAAGAAAACGTCGCCTGCAGGAATGCTGATGCAATGGAGCCCTTTGGTTTCATGGGCCTTTGTGTCTTTCAGCTTATCCTTCCTGACTCCATGAAGGTGCTTCCAGTCTACATAAACTGCCTCTTAAAAGGCTGCGTGCTGGCAGGCAAGCCAGAGATCTCCACAGATGAGAGAGCTTTCCACAGGCAGCTGGTCATGGCAATGGATGTTGCTGGCACCCAGCTTTTGTTCTACCCGCAACTTCTACCCATTGTAAGTGCATTGCTTTATTTCAAGATTTGAGAGTGAGGTTGCATTATATCTTTTCATACAGGAACGAAGGATTTCATATTCTTACATGCCTTGGTAACGTCCATTTCTTTGCCCGCCCCATATCTGTAGCATCCAGTAACTTTCAAGACCCAAAAGTTCCCCCTTCTATTGAGCCACCGCATAAGATTATGACACTACAGTTACTGTGTCAGCCTTTGGCTTTGAGGCTGCAGTGCTGTAAATGCAAGATCTCACAGCTGCTTTTTAGTTTAAGTCCCATAACTAAGTTTATAGGGTCATAAAGTAGCAGTGGCTTGGATCCTTCCTAGATCTCTGTGGGTGGGTTTTGTTTTTGCTGTGGGAGACTTCCAATTCTCCACAACCTGTTCTTGGGGGTTTCCCATCCCCAAGGAGTAGCATTTCAGGGGGCATTTGGGGCTACTATAGGAGAGAGGCATCATCAAACCCCCCCCACCACATCCACAGAAATCTAGGTGGGACCAGGCCCAATCTGCATGCAGTTTCTAGATGAAGCTACTCAGTCAAAGGTGATCCAGGGAAATGAGATGTGAGATTTGGATGCTTGGTCCAGTCTATTGTCTTCCTGTTACTTTCAGTGGTTCTGTTCTAAAGAGACTGGCCAGCCTAATCTTTGCCCCCTCCTCTCACAGCACTCTATGGATGTCAACGCTGATGTGTTCCCCACGGCTGTTCGTTGCTCAGAAGACCGTCTGTCTGAAGGAGGGTTATTCTTATTGGCCAATGGGATACACATGTTCTTGTGGTTGGGAGTCAGTGCCCCACCAGAGCTCATCCAGGGGATATTTAATGTCCCTTCCTTTGCACACGTCAGCACAGAGGCCGTAAGTATACAGTGGCTGTGATGTTAAGAGAGAGTTGTGTGCTTGCCTCACAATTTATTCTCAGCGTTTGCAACAAATACCTGACTACTTGAACAGTGCTTTTTAAGAACATTTGTATTTGTAAATTCAGCTTTGAACATATGGATTGTTTGGTCTCACAAAACAGCTCAGGGAGATGGCAGGAGTAAATCTCTGCTTGAGGAGGATACGGTTCAGTTTTTGAAAGCATTGTGTACCTTTTCATGGCATTTGATCAGGTGGGGACAAGTTTGTTGCCCTGAAATCCTGATTCCCTCCCCATTTTGTAGGTAAAAACCATTGGCGGGGGGGGGGGATTAATTCAGACAAGGCATATCTGAAGATGGGCATTCTCTAAGAGCCCCTTCCAGTCTTTAAACTCTCTGTGGGCTTTTTCCCTTTATAGTTCGAAGAATCCTTGGGAAGGGAGCTGACTACTTTGGAACCCTGCCAGCAGCGAGTAGAATTCAGGCATGAGGTCTCAGGTGGCTGGGGCTAGGTGGTTGGCTGGCTGCCACCTGCTTGTCAAAATCCCAGCCTCAGATGGCCGAGAGTTCATGCCTTTGTGCTGTTCTCTGCTGGCAAGGTGCCAGGGTAATAATGTCCCCTTCCTGCAAGTGGACTTTTCATGTTAAAGTTTAAAGATTGGGAGGAGCCATTGGCCTGCTTTGCATGCAGAAGGGCCCATTTTATTCCTAGCATCTCCAGTTAAAAAAGGGTCTAATAGGAGGCATTGTGAAATATCTTCTACCCAAGAGTTGCTGCCACTGAAGAAGATAATGCTGGCCTAGATAGAGCAATGGTCAAGTCAGTGTGAGGGAAAGAGCTTATGCCCTCAGATGTTTCTCCTCTGAGCCACGCCTGCTCCCTCCCACTCCTGCTGTGATTCTCTCCCCTTACTCACGTTTAAACATGCACATGGATTTTATTTGTTTTAATGATTCAGACAATACTTCCTGAAGTGGACAACCCCTGTTCTTCAAAGTTGAGGGCCATGATAGATCATCTCCAGAGCAAATCGCCTTATTCCATGAAGGTAAAAGATAATTTCAATGGATGTCTTCCACAGTGTTTGGTGTAAATGGAACTTATCTTTTTCTGTCTCATGGTGGGATCCAACCCAATTTGTACTCTTCAGAAATTCAGTTTACAGCAAAATCTCAATTTCTCTTTCCAGATCCTGATAGTGAAACAAAGAGAACAGCCAGAGATGGTTTTCAGACAGTTTTTGGTTGAAGACAAGAGTGTTTACGGAGGAGCTTCTTATGTGGATTTCCTATGCTGTGTTCACAAGGAGATCTGTCAACTTCTTAACTAATGGATAATGAATATTAATATTTTGATATTTGTTTAAAGGGACTGTTCTTAAGGACCAACCACCAAAAGGTGCTTCTTTATTTGTACAGTTTCTAATTTCATACATTAATACTCTTTTTCATATTGTAGCCCACCTACATTTATCTATGTAGAATAAGCAAGCCTGTGGCTCAGGAATCGCTCCTATGGGGAAGCACTTACTCTTCTTTAGAAAGAAGTGAGCTGCTTCTTATGGCAAGATTAGGAATCTGTCAATGCTCAAAGCATGTGATTTTAATTCAAAAGATTTTAATAAATGGCAAAGCATTGTATTTGTTATTTTTATTCATGTGATTGTTTTGATTTATTCAGTGTTTCTTATATTGAAAAACACATTTGTTTTTATTATGTTTTATGCAACTCTGCTTTTGATATTTATTATGACAAATTGATGTGGTCACTTGTGCCTTTCCTCTGGAAAGTTATAAGGCTTCTCTCAGCTAAACATTATTTATTTTATTTAGTCTAATCACTATAGTGGTACAAGATGACTGACCCCCTCCAAAGTGGGCTTTAAGGCATCAAGAGAAGATTCAAATAGAGTGCCTCTACTCCTGTAGATGAAGCCATGAATAATCTTTTCTCTTTGCCCCTGACATATAGTTGTATAGAAGATAGGCAAACCACTTTTACACTATATCCCTGTGCACAACTGCACTGGGCATTAAGCCAAAGATATAGAACAGTAGTTCCTTCCCTGCCCCCGTTTTTTGAGTACTTGCTTGGCGTATACTGCCTCACACCTACTACGCAGGCCCAGAGCACACTTTTTTTCTGGGAAGGAAACACCTGTACGGTCACCACCTACCTGTCAAGCAGCATCCCTTTCCAATTACCTTTAGATTTATATACAGTTCTTAACACTGAGACAAGTGTAACAGAGGACAATCACTCCCATGCTATTTACCCACCCTCAGATCCTCTAGAGATTCTCTTCTTCCCTATCACTTGCTCCATTTTTCCTGTTCTCCCTGTCCTCCGTTTCTTCCTACTCCACCAATCCAAAATGGCTGGTGAGATCTTGAGAAAATTTCATAAGAACTCGGCATTTTGAGTTTTAGCCCTCCCTTTATTTTTCTTTTGGCAAACCTGGCGCTCTGTTGTCTGCCCCTGACTTCACTGCAGCTTTTTAATCCACACTCTAGGGCGACATACAGATGTGTACCCTTAGTGCCATCATCTGTGATGAGAGCCCTTTGGAAATCTGTAAAACACAAGCTACTGCCTTACTTTACACAGCCACCTACAGTTAAGGTCCAAGAGCTACCGGGGTGTGTGTGAGAGAGAGACACACTGAATGCTCTAACTTTTGCTAATATAATGCCTGACACCACCTTAAATGCTTTAATTATCTGGCTGTAGTAAGGCTTCAGGATACATTAACAGAACAACAAGGTAGTGAACAATGTTGATGCTAAAATGTACTATAGCAACTGAAATAACTAGACTTGTCTAACAAGGAAAAATTTAAAGCATTTGTGGCTTTTTAGTTTTAAAAACTGGGAATAACAGAGGCTTATAAAATTAAGGCAGCTAAGAATCCAACTGTGGTGCCTTATGAAACCTACATCTCCCTTATGAAGCCTACACCTCATTTAGGACACGGACATCCTCTGTCAACTGAAGTTATTAAGGGATGAAAACAGCCACACTCAGACTTTCACTTCCAGTCCACTAGGTGGCATCACTCACCTAACTGATGAACTTGACCCAAGAACACCCCCACCCCAACTACAGTACCTTAAGTTTCACGTATCAGTTGTTTCTTCAATTAATAAGGAATAAAATTGTTTCTTACGAAGGAGTTAAGCTGTTAGTAAAGACAAAATGACATCTTTACAGGTTTACAGTGTTTCTCAAGTGAAATCATTTATTTGCTAGACTAAACTTGCCAAACCAATAGCATCACTATAGGGTTGTGTCTTCCTGCTACTGTCCATCCAATAACTGCTTATGTAGTGAGCTAGAATGGTGCTCAGCTGACAGTACTTACAAACTTTTCATCTCAAGATGAATTGTAGTCATGACACCCACCCAAAAAAAACCCCTAGGTCTAATATATGAAGTCTTTTGAACATCAACTCAAAGCACAGTACCTCAATAAAACATGAAAATGATTCTTATAGTTTTCAACCCAGTAGTGTAGTGTGTTCACTAATATACTTTCATAGAATTCGCACATCACACTATAAATTATACTAACCACAGATTAAAAGGTAACCGTTTGGACAAGTATATTATCAGGTTCTTTACATCTCTTTCCTCATAAAGCATTTTTTCTCTAAAAGGATTTGATTGAGCTTCATATGGTATTATAAGCTTGCTTCTTGAGGTTCCAAGTAGCTGTACAGATACTGCAGAAAGGCTTGCAGTAAACCAGGGGATTTTTATTTTAGACTTTGTTGCTTTGAACAGCAGATCCCAATGCTAAATCACAATCTTATTTTAACATGGAGATTCAAAAGCAATTTGCCACATGGCATGAACGAGAAGAGAAGACAGCTGCTGTCTGAAGATGACAAGCCTACAGCGACTTTAACTTCATTAAATAGTTTCCATGGATACTGGCCAATGATGTGCTTTAATTGCCACCAGCTTCCCACCATCCCCTTTGGAACACACACATGATAGCAAGTGATTGTCAGGGATAACAAATCTGATGGCCAAATTAGACTCTCAAATTCCCCTTTTTAAGTTACTGATCATGGATAACTCAAACATTACATACTGTTATTCTTAATACAGTATACATCGGCATAAGGTTAGCAAAGGAAAACAAACTGACTTTGGTAAACAGCTCAGTCGCTATAATCATTAATGAAACCGTTCACTTCAAGTTAAGCCCATCAGAGGAATATACAATTGTTACACAAACATCATTAATAAGCATACCTAGGTTCCTTACCAGCGCTCTTTTCAAAGAACTATCACATTTCCAGCTTTAAGTATAGTTACCTTTTCAACATCTGAAGGATTGTTGAGATATGGATTATAAAGACAGCGGGAGAAAACTTGAAGCCTTCTAAAACCAGGACATTCTCTGTACACACAAGGAAGAGGGGGTTGTTGCAAATGAGCCCCCCCCCACAGGGGCCCTATATTTGCATGCCCCAAAAGACCCTCTGACTCAACTACCAGGGGACTGATAAAAGTAATAGTAGTTTTCTATCAAAGATGGGGCCATTATTGACTAAAGTTTGCTGGTTAATAACCGAAGGCTATAGAATTCTCTTCATTCAGCCTCTCCCAGAAACACAATCACAAGCCTAGGAAACCTTTTTAATTGGCTTCAGTTTGGTTTTTCCCTTCACCTCGGACCAGCCTCTTCCTCCTGCCCTAGATCTCAGCTCAACTGACTCTTCCCTTCACTATGAGGCAACATACGATTTTTCTTTCACTCTTTACTTCCCCTTAAATTCCCTAATTAGGCAACCACCAAGGGTAGTATTGTGTTACCATACTGTAACTTTGCTTTCCCTTGTATTTCATCTTTCTAGCCTTGTATCTTGTTAGAGGAATAAAGGAGAATCTTTGGAGATTCTCTCTGTCTATAGTTTTCCATTCTTAAGTGCTCTATCTAGTCAGGATCTGGGTGTACACCAGATTGTTGAGTCCCGAAATAATTATGCTGGCAACATGGTCTGACTTGGTGTAGAAGTTGCTTTGCACATTACAGGCTCAACAGACATATACCAATTTGGGTAAGAAGATAAAGGGGCAAGGTGAGACCATGAGCAGTGAAGTATGTTCATGGCATCACAGACAAACCTCATGATGTATGAATGCAGCCACTGTTAACAGTCTAAGAAAAAATAAGTGCATGCATGCACACACATTGTTCCCTGGTAAAGTTATACTGTTTGTGCTGATTACAAACATTGCTATTTTCTTTTGGATTTTATCTGTGTGATGAATTATTTTTACACTTTTTTATTTACAAAGTCAAACCAAATTAATTCATCTTGAAAGACAAAAAACTCACCTTAGAATTGATCAGGCATAATTTTCCTACAGATGATGGAAACTCAAAAGAACATGTAGAACATTGAAAACAATTGGATGCCAGGTTGGTAAGGTGAATGAGACAGCAGAAATTATTTATGGTATGTAAATGTTGCATAATGTATTGGAATTACATGGTAAGCAATATTTGCAAACTCTTCCATCAGAATAGAATTGTGCTAACCAATTTGTCATGTACCAAGGACCACCTTGGAAATGCATTATGACTTGTTCACCTGGAAGAATTCCAAGATATCGTTATTAGTTGATATGACACAGATCCTGAAATATATTATCTGCCTTCTGTGGCATTTTATTTTCCAAGCCATTAGCTCTACAATATTGCATGAACAACAGTTCCTAGTGCCCAAGTAGAGTCATCTAACCAAACCCAGTGATCAGAATTCTAGTTCTGGTATGCTGTTTTCTAATAATGATGGCAGATTAAATAATCCCATTCTGCTATTGGTTGAAGAGAAAGAAAGGACCCCATTTGACCCCTAATCCCAAAGTTATGCTAGGGCTCAAGGGACCCTCCTGGACCACAAGCCACAAGGAGTGGGGCCACAGTGAGGAGGGGAATCAAATGAGATCAGCCCTTGCCCATCTTGCACCAGTGGAAAAATGTGTAGGTTCCAATAGCAGAATGGGATTATTCAATTTGCTATTGTGCTACAACCCCATTTGCCATCAGGTTTACAAAACTAAACACTCTATTTGAACACATTGATTTCCAACATGTGGCCTAGTTTTGGAGACCAATGTGGTTTTAAATGAGATTGAGATTAGAGGTAAACGAATTTAAATGGAGACCACAGGTTACACAAAATTATTCAGAAGGTGCAGGCTGCTCACTGTAATAATGCATTCTCTTCCCACACGACAACCCTTCCCAAGGAAAATTACTTGAAATGCTTTATGGCGCAGCAGCTATCCCTAAAACAAAGTACTCTGTACTATCAAGGTGAAGTAGCACTTGCTACTACTATTACCTGGTTAAGAACAAAATTTGCTCATTATTGGTATGCAAGTAGGATACTGCCCTTTGAAAATATCAAGGTTTCAAGTATCCCAGTTTAACCATAAATAGTAGCAAAAGCAGAGTGGTTTACAGTATACAGAAAAGGCAAAATAAACCATTTTCTCTCACCAACCAAGATCATCAGTGTCATGGAAAACAATCCCCCAAACCCAATAACTTTCAAAAAGTAACTGCAAGTTCATGCCACTGTTAGCCACCTTAAGGCTGAAAGTGAAAAGCGGCCAACGCCAGCTCTGTTGTGGAAGTTAACCATTCTGAACTTAAATAAAGGCAACCACCCAATAAAATAATGTTTGTCAAAAATGGTAAAAATATCCATTGCTACCATTTAAAAGTTGGTTTTCAGGAGCAGACATACAAGAGATTTAGGAGCACGGTACAGTTCTTAAAACACTGTTATCAGAGCACAACGAAGATTTGACCGGATATCACTGTGTACAATCTACAAGATTAGCATTCCAAAAAAAAAGCAAAAAAAGTCAAATTAAGGGTGGGGGAGTAAACAGCTCCCAGACTCACTCTAAAAACTAAATTCTTTATAATCCTTTGGCAATCTCCACACTTAAGGCGCAATCCAGGCAAACGCTTCAGTCCCACTGGAGTGCAGCACGCACACATCAGTCTCTCCCAATGAAATTAGTGGGACTAAAATAGTTTAACTCTGGATTGCATGATTAGCATTTGGAATATCAAGAAGTCTAGATTTCAGTGTTCCATTCAATGCATGTGGTAATCCAGGATTCTTTCTGGGCTCCTAGTCATTATCACAATTGCAACTAAGCTGGTTTTTTCCAAATGAACAGGGAATACGAAGAACATATGACTAAAACCCACTATCGAGACTCGTATGTTATTGTAAAGATACAAGGTGTAAATGGAATACTGATAAAGGCTGAGAGTTATTACAATCAGCTTCAAGATCACCAACTTCTTAAAAGAAAAATAACATTTGACGTGTACAAAATTTCAACTGAGTGGTAAGAGGATTAGATATCAATTGGAATGTCATTTTTCTATTATAGACTTATTATCTACTATTGCAATAGGAACTGTTTCATTTGATTAGGATGGGAAGCAACAGTTCCTATAGAAAGCAAGTGGAGAATATTGGTCACTGTTAAGGAACAATGGTATTAACTGAGAGAGTAAGAGCGTGTGTGGATACAGAAACAAAAGAGGAACCAGACAGATGAAACTATAGAACAAGCCACAATGAAACCACTAATCTTTTGTTTTTTCCGAAACACTAATCTTTGACCTCAAGCTTTCTGAATGGAATCTATTCCAAATCTTTATTTTTCTCATCAAGTGCTAGATGTTGCTTCTCAAGAAAAATAACATGCCATATTTGGCTGGTTTTTACCATGCACAAAACCTGTTTAGTGATAAATATCTGGGCTGAGTCACTAAGAAGTATAACCTGAGCAGAACTAAGCCCCTCTTCCCCCCCCCCATGCAGAAGCTACAGAATGAGGACTGAAGATACTTGGATATGTTCAACGAGGAGGAAAGCCTCCTCGGTGTGTACCTCCCCTTCCTCCCCGGAATCCACCTCTTTCCCCCCGGAAATTAGTTCGATTTCTCTCTCTGCCTCTTTCTCCTCGGCCAGCTGAAGTTCCGCCTCTTCCTCCGCCCCTTGGCGCTCCACCTCCTCGGTCTTTTGGGGGTGGAGATTTAGGTCTGAGTCTCTCAATTTCTTCTGTACAGCCAGTTAGGTGAGAATTCGGAGGTGTGAAATAGGATGTATACGTTTCTACATTGAAGTTACTGTTTGTGAGCGTTGGTCCCACGGTTAGCCAACCTAATTGGGGGGGGGGGGAGCAGCAGACAGAAAGCAAGTGAGAGATACGCACACGTTTACATGCCTCAGTAACCTCTGTATTAGAATAATAGAATCAGAGTTGGAAGGGACCACCAGGGTCATCTAGTTCAACCCCCTGCACAATGCAGGAAATTCACAGCTACCTCCCCCACACACACACCCAATGCCCAGAAGATGGCCAAGATGCCCTCCCTCTCATGAACTGCCTAAGGTCATAGAATCAGCATTGCTGACAGATGGCCATCTAGCCTCTGCTTAAAAATCTCCAGGGAAGGAGAGCTTACCACCTCCCAAGGAAGCTTGTTCCACTGAGGAACCGCTCTAACTGTTAGAGCTACTGTATTGAGCTACTGCAACGGACTCTGCACCAGAGCTGTCTTTGAAAACCATTTGGAAACTTCAGCTGGTGTGCAACACCAGCCACTAGGACGATAACAAGAACAAACCCTGTGACCCAAGGGAGGGAAGGGGTATAAGTCAAAAATAAAGTAAAAGTAAAGTAAAAAAACTGGTGCTCAAACAAGTTGGCTTTCAGTTGAATTCTGGGCATGATGCAATGTACTGGCTTTGACCCTTAAACCTCTGTACAGCACAAGCTAACAAGGGAACCTGAAGAACACTTCCCCCATAGGTCCCTTGACGTGCTTTCAGGTCGTCAGAGGAGGTCAGCTCCAAGGTCCCTTGCTGAAAGAGGTGAGGCAGCTGGTTGAGACAAGCACAGTGGAATCCCTCTCTATGAATTTATCTTGCCCTTTGGAAAACAACAGTTCTCAGAGACTTTGTAGTTTCTGCTTCTTTCAAGAACACAAAGGTTCTGGGTTTGGGAAGAAGCCTGTTTGTAATTGACTAGCAATCAACCATTGATCTGTAAGATATCTATTTAGACATCTTTCTAGGATATACAAGCTGATCACTTCCCCCAAGCAGCTGTGAAGACACTCCAAGATACTATTTTAAAGTGTTCCAGTTGTTCACAGTAAACTTAAAACAGCTTGAGCAACATGGTAGAAACGTTGTAGATGTTTTAGGAGTAAAAGCCAACTCCTATTACAAAATGAGAAATTTGGTAAGGTGCTACATGGCATAATTTGAACTCCTGTTGGTGGAGTGTCTGTGACTGCCTTCCCACAATGTCAGATCACCTGTTCTGTGGAGAGGACAAAAGAAAAACTAGGCAAATTCATCTGCAGTAGGAACATCTAGGGCTCACTACTTTTTCTCCTCCTGGACCATATTAAAAACTCATGGCCAATATTTCTATGTCGTTCCTTTCCCCCACATAATCCTTTTTATTCGTTCTACTTTCATGAGCCTTTGAGAGGTATTCCCTTTCTCAACTATGATATATAACCTCATGTCTGATCCAAGGATAGGACAAACCTGCATATCTAGTGTATCTACACAATGCTCTCCCTGAAGTGATGCAACAGAAAAAGGAGAATTTAACACATCGACCCACCCAATATAGAAATCAGTAGCAGAACATTTCCATCTCCCTTGTTCTCTACCACACCATGAAAGGCTGGTATCAAAAAATAAATACAGAGGACAGTTTCAATGAGAATCTGCCTGATATCAATCTCCTCTTTAGCATTACCATCAATTCAGCTTTTATGCTTCAGTTCTTCAAGCACAATCCAGCACTACATTGACATTTCACACTTCATCTATCAGAACTTCATATTTATTTTTGCATTCTCCTTCTCAGTTACCTTATCTTAAATAACACTTCACTCCAATATTACCTTACCTTAAATAACACTCCACTCCAATAAGCAGATGCACATAACACCTTTTATGTTGTCAGCCCTCTCCCTCCCTAACTACTCTTGTAGAAGTTCTTTCTCTTGGACAAATACTTAAACATGATAATTAAACTGCAAACGACTAACCTGGTCGAATCGTACTATCCCGTCCAAAGAGATGAAGGCGTCTTCTTCCAAGACAAAAATGTTCAATAATGTGAAATATTTCTACCGGTTTCTCTATGTTGCCAATTTCAGGCTCTTCCGTGATAATCAAATCAATGTCAACATTAGCATGGATAAAGTCTCCATCAGTACTTCGGCGGACTGTTCCTTTAATGCCCATAAGGCAATGTTCCTGAAAAGAATGCACAAGGAAAGAAAAATGAGGGAAACTTCTGAGACTAAAAATGCCAAGCCCTATCACTGAGAAAGATTACATGTATCAAGATAAGATCTCCAGACTAGATTACTGCAACTCGCTCTTCGTCAGGCTACCCTTGAAACTCCAGCTGGTGCAGAGTGCCACAGCGAGGCTTATTACAGGGACTCCGCTGCGGGCACATAGTAAGCCAGTGCTCTGCCATTTATCTGCATTGGCTCCAGCTGGAACATTAGATCAGATTTAAGGTGCTGGTTTTGACCATTAAAGCTTTACATGGTATGTTTCCCAGATAACATTATGATCATCAAATACTAATTTGCTGGTGGTCCCTTGTCCAGTGTCCGGCTGGCCTCAACCGGGGCCAGGGCTTTTTCTGCCCTGGCCCCTCTCTGGTGGAAAAGCCTCTCCAATGAGACCAGGGCCCTGCGGGACCTTAAGGACAAAGCTATTACACCAGGCCTATGGTTGAGGCCAGCTAAGGTTTCTTTTCCATCAATGCTGGCCTCCCTATCCTACCGCCCTCCCCGAATTTATTACTATTATGTGGGGGAGTTTGACTACCCGCAGGCCCTACTGTGCCCTATATGTCATAATTAAGTGTGCCATTTGATACACATTGATCTTTATTTATTGATTTTATAGGGCAGGTTTTAATCATTGTTTTAGCAAGATTTTACTGTGCTTTATTGTAAAAATTATAAGATTGTGTGAGCCACCCTGACCCTGGCTTTGCTGGGGAAGGTGGGATATAAGCTTAAATAAATAAATAAACACAGGAACACATGGCCCTGGTTTCCTTTTCTTTTGGACCTCCATTTTACATTGCCAAGGAGTAAAGTGCAACATGACTCCATGCAACGGAGCACAAGGCTTCTGCATTCAAATGAGTGCTGGGGCTTTGGATCTGGGAAGTCTGAACAGCAGTGGAGGTGGAAAGATAACTAGATTTATTTTGCTGCACTCAGACACTGTTTTGAATGGGCTCTTTCAACACAACTTTGTCTTTATTTCTGATGACAAACACTGATCACGTTAGTGAAATGAATCCATTTTAGTTGTCTGTACTTCAGAAGTTATATATTTCACAGGTATTTCCCTGTCAGCTCTAATGCTGTCAGCATCTTGATAACCAGCGTGTAGCGTGGAGTGGAAAGCTGTATCTGCCATGTAACTCGCAATGAAGACTGAGTCCATAATATTTCAGAAAGCCTCTTTTTTAAGTTAAAAGTCACCATGATCTTAAGCCATTAGCAGAAATGTAGGGAATATCACGGGGTTACAATCTACAATGTGGGAACAACACTGGACTGAACAACCAGTTTGTTGCAAGCCACCTTCTCTCAGCCCTTTCCTCAGCAACACTAGTACAGACCCCCCCACCCAAGACTCATCTACAGTAAAAAGGTAAAGGTAGTCCCCTGTGAAAGCACCGGGTCACCTACAGTATGGGGTAAAATAATGCTGAATGATTTATTGTTTTCCTCCTAGCGCAGGGAAATGTTTAAGAATTTTAAAAGTCGTCCACTCACAAGGTGAACTGAGCTGGAAATAAAACAAACTACTGTGGTGGGGGAAGAGATGAAATAGGGTTCTTCAAAATCACATCTCTGAAAAAGCCTTGGATTTTCCCCTTGCCTCCTAAGAGGAAATGTCATTTGGCCACTCTAATGAGAAGGTAGGGCATAAAAAGTGATGAAGAAGTTGTGTCTTCAGTGGAGTACTTTTTAATGTTCCTGGTGACATGTAGAAATGTGCCGCAGAGAGTACTGCATTGCTACTTTTGGAGATTCAGGTCATCATCTAGGCAGCGACCACTATAACAGAAATTTTACAAACTTTCCAACAGCCACACAATACTTTTTTTTAAAAGGCTAACAAGCAGTAAAACCATGAAAATTCTACTCGAGGCAGAACCTAAGTTTCTGGAAAGTATTTCTAAAGCAGTGTTTCTTTTAAATAGAAGTCACCCAGGAAGAGGCTGCTAAAAGTTAACGTTTCCTCCAATTTTTAAAAATTAAATATGAAGACAAAAAACTACCCGAAATCCACCTAGGTTGGCAGCCAGAGCTAAAAACACTGCAGTCCAGAAACACATTATGCTTTCTTTTTTAAACTATGTATTTACAGGCATGAACATAGATCATATGTTTTCCAGCATAAATACCATTATTTTTTATACCAAAATCTTGATTTCTGTCTTGTTTCCTCTAATTGATCCCAATTCATTCATCATCTTCCCTCTCTTCCCACGGAATTGACATAAAGTAGCTTTCCCAAGTCCTAAATATGTCTAACCCACTTTTTTCTAAATCGTGAAAAAACTTACCCTCTGGTTTAATCCTATTCACACCCAGTTTAGCCCCAACTATTCTGTGATTGACTGCCAACTTCCTCCTATCACTGTCCTTGCTCCTCTGCCATCCATTCATTCTCTCTTTGTTCTGTAACTGTGGCCATGTAACTTCTGTGTCAAATGCTTAAGCAACTTCCAAAATGTTTTATACAACATTTCTTCCTGAAAACCCAGACCAGTTGTAGATGTTCAATGCAGTATGCAATCTCTGCTAACTTGTTTAGCAGATAACCCAAAGGGCAGCCCAGGTGAACTAACAATCAGGCTGCCGTTTTCTTTTTCAAAATTAGAGGTGACTGTTAGTAGTTAAGCACCACGCTCAAAGGAAATCTATATAATTGATGTAAGATAACTTGTGGATAGGGATTAATATGCTTTTGAAAGTACAACACCCAAATGGGCAATTTCCCCTGGATCATAAAAGGCTGATTTACTGAAGTCACCAGATGGTTTCCACATAACGGCATACGAGAATGAATAATCATTGCCAGATTTCTCACAGGAGTTTCAAATAAGAAAAACCCATGAAAGACAAATGACCTCTGGATGTAGGGTTGGGCCCAGCCAGTTTTTTCACTCCATCTTGTCCAATTACCCGCATTGCTATAGCCCCCATCCCACATGGCTTTTTGCAACACAGTCTTCTTTGGTGGTCAAAGGGAAACCCACCCACATTTTGCACCAACAGAAAAGCTGCCTGCTCCCAACCCTTGGGCTAAAATTCTCATTCACTTCAATGTATTTCTGTATTTCTTCTTAGCGCTATATGGGGGACATTCAGAGAACCAGAAGGGGAGCACTGACTGCAGAATAGATCATGTCCACCTACTGCTTACTGCTGCAGCCTCCTGCCCCATCCCATCGCCCACACAGCACTGAGGGTCAGGCAACCCTTAGGCCGGCACAGTGAGCTGCGGCTAGAAGGGGGGAAATCTATGACATTACAGTCCCTCCCCCACTTGCTCAACTGCTATTGAAATGACTGGGGAACTGGAGCGGATTCCAACTCTAGGCATGACATTAGTATTGAACAAATGTTAAAAAGAACCAAACGTTATCATTCATTTAGCAATAGTGCGCTTGGAGCTACCATCATTAGGACCATTGTTAAGGCAAACCTGGCAGCAGTTGAAGGCATCAGACTTTTGACAAAGTACGTGTAATTAGGCCCTAAAACTACCCTTCTGAAACCATTGCTGCAAGCTACCCTAATGGCATTTTCCAAGGGCAACAATCCTTATACAATCAGATCTATATTACATTCTCTTTCCTCCCTCACTGGCTGTGAATTCCCAATGTTATATCTTAAAACCTGCTCTTCTCCAGAATGGTTACCCTCGTTAGAAGCATCACTCTTTCTTTTTTTAAAATGTTTTATTAATTTTCCACACAGAAAACCACCACCTGAACAACAATAACAAGCCTTTTTAAAACATAGAGAAACAATATAATACAAAAAGAAAAAGAAAAATACCTTAAATTGAATCAGATTATAGACAGAGGGCTTAGTATTTAACATATTATATATTTTGGACTTAATTCCTTTTCCATTATCTGAGGAAGGGCTTAGATAGATGCTGAGTGCTTTTCTGATTCGTGTATGAAATAAAATCATGCCACGTTTAATAAAAATCTGATATTTTAGTTTTACCTTTGACTACTATTAAGTTGATGTGTCAATTTTTCTGCCATAGCTATTTGCCACAGCGCAGAATACCAAGAATGTAGTGTTAAATGTTCTGCGGTTTCCCAACATTTTGCTATTACCCTACGGGCTGCCATCAACATAAACACTATTAATCCCTTGGATGCCGCTTTTCCATTTCTGTTTCTAAGCAACTGGAGAAGCTCAATGGAATGTGCATCTATGTCTGCATGGAAGGAGATTCCAATCCCAAAATGCCCTCGGGGATACCAGAAGGGTATCTTTGAAGCAGTCTTGCTAGCAAGACGTGTTATTTACATTTCAATGTAGGGAGTCAGTGTAGTTGACAAAATAGAAGTCAATCACATTGCACCCCTCAACTACGGCAACAGGTTGGCACAAAGAAAACTATACAAGGCATTCTACCCTTCTCCATCATCTCTCTGAAGGGTAACAGAAGGGTAAAGTATTCCATGAAGCCTTAACATATCTGATCTGCGTTTCAATAAGAATGAGTGAATAAGAGCATTCATATGTTCCCCAAAAGAACTTCATGAAGCTGTTAGTTGCAGGCAGGAGAGATTTAAATATTTACTTGGAGCAAAGAAATCCACAAATGGTAACAATTAGTTATCCATTTTTTAAAACCATTATCATATAAATGAATCTTTGCAGAAAGCAAATAGAAGTCAATTACCCTGCAACTGTTTTCTGAAACAGCTACCAGCAGCAACAGAGCATCTGGTGCTTGTTTAGATCAACTGAGATAGTGAAGGAAGAAAGAAATTCAGCCCAAGATGTACCTTTGTTCGTTGAAAGACAGCCTTTGGGTCTAGAGTTTTGGTCTTCCCGGGATTGTTTTTATTGGTTTTAATCCAACAGATATCTTCACATCTTCTATAACCCCATTTGCGCAAGCACTGAAATATTTCAACACAATAGCAACGAAATAAGGTAAGAGCTTTCTAAAATATATCAAAGCACAGAAACAATGAGTTCTGCCATACATAAAAGCCCTCAGCTGTGAATTCTACAGAGGCAGATCGATAAAATGCAAAAATCTCTAGTTGAATGAAGAGCTCAAAAGAGGCTGATAAACAATCCCCCACTATGATATCTCCAAAAGATGACATACTTTCAACAGGCACAATATGCACTAAATCGTTCAATGTATGCTATCGCGGCACAGATGCATCAGGATTGCATTGAACATTCTTTTTTTTTTAATATATAAATTTTTATTAAGATTTTTTTAACAATTAAAAAATATCAAACAAAAAAAACAATACATGTAACAACAATAACAAAAAAAATAAGTAACAAAAATTACAAAATACATAATACAAACTTGGAGGAGTATCCATATATCTCATTTATTACAATCTCAAATATCAAAGTTCTTATATTCAAAAAAAAAAGAAAAAGATACCCCTTCCCCCACCACCCACCATTAACAGTGACCCTTCACCCGACTTCCGCAGCAGGTGTCTAATCAGATTTTACTATTAAAAATATAAAGGTATAAAATTACTCTAGTTTCTACAACTCGTTAATTATAACCATAAAATCCATTTTTGCCATCTTATCCCAATATGAGGCGGCCTTTGACCAAGTTTGTTTAAACTTTTCCATATCTTTCCCATGTAGGAAATCTGTTAATTTGGCCATCCTCATATATATCCATATCTTCTCTCTCCAGATATTAATTGAAGGTTTATTCACTTGCTTCCAAACTTTAGCTATCACAATTCTTGCAGCAGCAAAGCTATACTGGCAGACAATTCTGTCTTCATCATTGATATTTTTTGGTGGTATTCCCAATAAGCAAAATAATGGTTTTCTTTTCACACTACCATTAATCAAATTATTCGTTTCCTTCAAAACTTTCTTCCAGAATTTTTTTATTTTTTTACAAAACCACCATACATGCATATATGTTCCTCTTTCCTTACCACATTTCCAGCACAGACCCCTGTCTTCTCTGTTTATTTTAGAAATCATCACTGGTGTTATATGCCATCTGTAAAACATTTTATATAGATTTTCTCTAATTTCATTGGTTATTGTAAATTTAAATTCTTTTTTCCATAATTTTTCCCATAGTTCCAAATCTATGTTAAAACCTAGCTCCTTCATCCATTTAATCATAATTGGTTTAACCCTTTCTTGTTCCAAATTAATTTCCATTAACAATTTATACATTCTACCTATCAGTCCTTTATTTCCTTTTATTAATATTTTCTCTAATTCTGATTTATTTCTATTGAATCCAATTTGGTTATCTTTATTAAATATATCTCTTATTTTGTAGTATAGAAACCAATCCTTTATATCCAGTTCTTCTCTACTTTTTAGAATCCATATCCCTTCTTTCCAGTTAATAATATTTCTATATATATCCATTTCTAAATTCAGCTGAGTTCCTCTTCTCATAAAAGCTTCCACTGGATTGAGCCATCCAGGAGTTTTATTTTCTAATATCTTTCTATACTTTTTCCACACTTTAAACAAACCAGCTCTAACAAAATGAATATTAAAATCTCTATTTACTTTTTCTTTCTCATACCATAAATAAGCATGCCATCCAAAACGTAAATTATAACCTTCCAATTCTAATAATTCAGTATCCTCTAACATTATCCAAGATTTCAACCATACAAAGCATGCTGCTTCATAATACGTTTTTAAATCTGGTAAGCCTAATCCACCTATATCTCTTAGTTGAATCAAATTTTTGTAAGCTATTCTATGTTTTCCTTTGTTCCACAAGAAGTTTAAAATATCTTTTTTCCATACCTTAAATATTTTAACCCCCTTAATTATTGGTAAATTTTGAAATAAAAAAAGCATTTTGGGTAAAACCATCATTTTAACAGCTGAAATTCTACCCCATAGTGATAAAGGTATTCTTTGCCAGTTTTTCAAGTCTGTATTAATTTGATGCCATGTTTTTATATAATTATTTTTGAATAAATTAAAATTATTTGAAGCTAACCAAATACCCAAATACTTTATTTTTTGTTCTATAGTAAAACCAGTATTTTTTGATAATTCTTGTTGCTGCAAGAGTGTCATATTTTTAACCAATATTTTTGTTTTGTTTTTATTAATTTTAAATCCTGCAAGTTTTCCATAAACCTCCACCGTTTTTTTCCATTCTGCAATCTGACTAATAGGGTTAGTTAAAAAACAAACTAAATCATCTGCATATGCTTTAAGCTTAAAATGATTTCTCCCAACCTTATAACCTATAATATTTACATTATTTCTAATCTTTTTCAATAAAACTTCTAACGTTATTATAAACAATAATGGTGATAAAGGGCAACCTTGTCTGGTGCCCTTTTGTATTTCAAATTGTGATGTTATATTCCCATTTATCAACAATCTAGCAGATTGGTAAGTATAGATCTTTTCAATAGCTAATTGGAATTTCTTTCCAAAATCCATATATTCTAATACTTTTTTCATAAACTTCCAATTTACATTATCAAATGCTTTTTCTGCGTCCAAAAATATCATTGCTAAAGGTATAGTGCTAAATTCCGCACATTCTAAAAGATCTATTACTACTCTAACATTTTGGCTAATCAGCCTTCCGGGAAGGAAGCCTGCTTGATCCTTATGAATAATCTGAGTCAGTATTTTTTTCAATCTATTTGCCAGAATCGCTACAAAAAATTTATAATCATTATTCAATAATGAGATTGGTCTATAATTTTTAACATCTAATAAGTCTGTGTTTGGTTTAGGAATTAACACTATATTTGCATGTTTCCAGGTATTTGGAATAGATCCATTCTGCAAACAATTATTCATCACTTTTAAAAGATGTGGAGAGATTTGTTCCATAAAAACTTTATAATAAAATGTTGTAAAACCATCTGCTCCTGGTGCTTTATTCAACTTACTTTTACCTATTACTGCTTTTAGTTCCTCCAAGGTTATATTAGCGTCCAATAATTCTTTATGTTCTTGTGAAATTCCTGTCCATTCTAATTGGTTCAAATATGTCTCTATTTCTTTTTCTGAAACCTCTCCTTGTCTATATAAATTTGAGTAATAGTCCACAAAAGTTTCTACAATTTTACATTTATCCATTGTAACCTTACCATCTCTCTTTATTCTTATTATAGGTAAATTCTTTTCTTTATGCTTAAGTTGCCAAGCTAATAGTTTACCTGGTTTATTTGCATGTTCAAAAAATTTCTGCCTATTATACATAATTTTTTTTCTATTTCCGCATTTATTAAAAATTCATATTGATATTGCAAATTTTTAATCTTATCTCTATATTCCTGTTTAAGCAATTTAGTTTGTACTTTTCTCAATAGATTCTCTTCTTGTTTAATCTGTTCTAACAATTTCTTCTTTTTACCTTCTCTCTCTCTATACCATCTCGAATTTTGTTGTATCAATAAACCCCTTAGTACTGCTTTACCTGCGTCCCATACAATATCATCCGATGTCCCTTTATCGATATTTTCTAAAAAATAGTTTTGTATATCTATTTTCAATTTATCCACAATTTTCTTATTTTTAAGTAAATATTCATTTACCACCCAAGATTTATTTTTTTTTGTACCTATATTAATCCTTAACATTAGCGCATTATGATCAGAAAACACCTTAGGTAAAATTTCAGGAGCCTCAGATAAACTTGTAATATCTTTAGATAACCAAAACATATCTATTCTTGAATGGGAACAATGTCTTGATGAATAAAAAGTATACCCTTTTTTATTACCGTTCATTAATCTCCATATATCAAACATTTCCCATTGATCTGTTATATAATTAAAAATACTTGGAAGTTTACCCTCATATTTACTCTTTTTTTTCTTTGTAGATCTATCCAATCTTGGTACCATTACCCCATTAAAATCTCCCATCCAAATCATTTTCCCATTAGCGTATTCTGCTAATATCGACGCTAGATTAGAATAAAATAATTTCTGATTTATGTTAGTTGCATAAATACCCACTAATATTATTTTCTGAAATCCCATTACAATTTCCACAATTAAAATCCTCCCATCTACATCTTTATATAAAAGTTTAGGTTCTAATACTGAAGGGACATACATAGCAATACCATTGATTTTTTTCATTTCATTACACGCAGTGAATAATTTGCCCATTTTTGTTTGCTCCAACCTGTGAATATCCTTTGGTAATATATGTGTCTCCTGTAAACAAAAAATATTAGCTTTGGACTTTTGTAGATGGTAAAACACTTTTTTCCTCTTAATTGGAGAGTTCAAACCATTAACATTCCAAGATACAATTTGTAGCATTTTTATTATTAATATAAGCTCCTACTCAAATTTCCATAGTTATTTCTCTTTTTCTCTTAAAGACTTCCATTATCCTTTTCTCGCCCTCCCCTCTTCCCCCTTTCCCCCCCCCTTTGTTCAGCCATCTCCCCACTCCTCACTCATCTGAGGATGATGCCCCCCCAGTTGCTTCTTCTGCCTTTTCTTCTTCAGCACGATCCTTTCCATCATGTTCTCTTGAAGTTTGGCCTGGTGGTTTGCGTAGCTCCCCTTCATATCTTCGCAAGAATTGTTCTACTTTGACAGTATCTGTGATCTTAACTCTTTTAGCCTTGAAGATAAAAGAAACTCCCTGAGGGTATTCCCATCTATGTTGTATTCCATTGTATTTCAGTCTTTCCACAAACTCTGCAAAAAGTTTTCTTTTCCTCAGCAGTCTTCCAGGGATTTCTTTCATCAGTCTCACCGGATTCCCATCAGTTGTTAGTGGGTTGTTAAAATGTTTATTCAAAATTAGGTCACGATGACTTCTGGAAAAAAGCTGAATCAAACAATCTCTTGGAACTTTATTTTTTGTAGCATAAGCAGAGTTCATTCTGTAGGCTGTAATTATCATACCTTCCACCACAGCATCATCTTCCTGTAAAAAATCAGCCAACAATATTTTCAAATAATTTCTCAGGTTTGTACCTTCCTGTTTTTCTTTTAAACCACGTAAACGAATCCAACTTTCCTTTATCTTCAACTCCAACATTGCGGTACTGTCATCTCGCAATTCCTCACGTTCCTGGGAGGCTTCCATTGACAATTCAAGAGCATCAACCCTCTTTCTGGTTTCTTTGTTATCCTTTGCTTGCTTTTGAACTTTTGCATCAAGCTTATCCTGTTTTACTGCTAAAGATGAGATGGATTCTTGAAGTGTAGTAATAGCCACTGCATTTTGATTTAGGCCTTGCTTAACAGATTCCATTTCCTGCTTCATTGAGACCATTTCCTGTTTAACTTCTATCACCTCTTGTTTAACTGATGTCACCTCTTGGAGTGTTTTAGTCAGCAGTTCTTGTAGAGAGTTAAGAGTGGCATCAGGTTTTTTAGTCATCTTTGCTGTTATTGATGTCTCTGTTCCAGGAGAAGAAGCTGGTGAAAGAGCAGGACTGGTGACAGAAGCTCTTCTTTTAAATTGTAGTGATTGTTGAATCTGAAGCTGTTTGGTCTCTTTTATTAATACTTTAGGATGTTTTTCTGTGTCTTTTTTGACTTTGTCTTCTTTGTTTTCCATGTAAAAAACTTGAGGTGGCTGCTATTGTAATCCAGGGAGGGTGGGGGGGGGGTGAGAGTTATTGCTTAAAACATTAGTTCAGCTATATTTGTTTAAACGTCTTTTATTTCAAAACAACATTCAGTTTCAAGCAGAAAAAATCAAAAGTCAAGAATCAATTCTGGAGAGGATATAGCATTTATATTCCTTCAATGCTCCATTGCCAATGTTTCACTTGCTTTCAGTCCTGGTCAGATGCTTCTCAGGTCTGAAGTGGCACAGCTGGAATTTTAAATGCGCAACACTTTGGCAAAAAGCCAAGTTTCACTTTGTTAGGGTTAGCGAGTGTAGAAAACAGAATCAAAAATGCTTCTCCTTGTTTAGATAACAGATTAGACACCTCCGTGAGTTAGTTGTTAGCAAATGTTAATCATTAGAAAAAAAAACCTTTTTACTTTGCTCCGTGCCGTTTCCGCCGCCACCCGGGCTCCTGCAGATCTAATGGTGCTGACTCATCCGCTTTCCCCTCCTGGCGCTCACTGCCGATTTTGAGGCAGCGGGCGCACCTTGGTCGGGGCGCGAGCCGGCAGCCTATTCAGCTTCCCCTCTCCTTCCAGGGGAGCCGCGTCGTTGTTCCGGGGGGGGGGACCTCCCCCCATTCCGCTTTAGAGCCCGGAGCTCTAGTCTTGAGCTGCCACGGCGATCGGCACAGGAACCGGAAGCCTGAATTGAACATTCTTAAGGGCTTCCTCTGTGCCTTTACACATTACCAGTGTCTATGACCATCAATAGAAAACAGCAAATTGCCAGCAGATGCTTCCCCCTTTTTTGGGCAAGTCTCAAGAAACTGGTTATCTATAATGTACAGTATTTTCAGAATTTGATTCATTTCATCCATGCCTATAGCAACAATAAAAAGATCACCATTAAAAATAACAAAAGACTGAAAACAGAGCCATTTTGATTATTTCGACATAGCCCCCCTTTAGAGTATTTTCTTACCATTCTGCCAAGATCCAGACCCTCGCCAGAACCACACCAGAGGAAGACAAAGGATCTCAAGGAAGCAATTTCTTCAATGTCCAGCTTCATAATCTACAAACAAATAACATACAAATTGTAATGTTAAAAAAAAACTTTTTAAAAATATGTAACAGGGTAATGGGCAGCTGCGCTCATCCTGATAACAGTGCCCTCACAGTCTTACCAGCATACAGTTTCTTTCCAAGAGAGTACGCAAATAATGGAGAACGGCAATATCACATTAATACTATTTTTTAAAAAGATAATAGTGTTGAGACAGGAAGTGATTCCAGCCAGGGGATCAAAGAAGATTCTGGCAGGACACCAGCATTGTAAAATAGAGCGGTTTCTTACAACTGCAGGATGGGGTGCTCCAAGGGAGGCTGAAGTTGTAAAAACAGAATTGCACAAAAGAACTTGGGGAGCTAGCAGGCTAAATGCAAACATTAGGTCAGCCTTAATGCCACCATTTCCCACCGCCAACTCACCTCATCCCAAGTCCAGCACTTCTCATTAGCTGTGATGCCCGTCTCTCTGTAGTACTCTTCTAGTGGTGGTTCCAAAAGGATCACATCAAACTTAGACTTTAGCTCACGGACATCAAAAGCCTCCAGGTCAGCTTGTAAATACCTATTTGTACAAATCAGCAACAAAATTGCTTGGATTAATAAGCATACTTCATATCAACTATGCTGAGAGCTTTTCAGCCTTTTACTAAAATGATACAACTTTACACACTGGGCAAAATGTGCACAAATGAGACTCTTCAAAGTTTCTGTTCTTTTCATATGCACAGACAGCAATATTTTCTCTCTGAAGGTGTTGTTCTGAGACTTAACAATACAGAGAATGGCAATATCACAATATTATTTTTTAAGATAATAGTGTTGAGATTGGAAGTGACCTCAGCCAGGATATCCAAGGATATTCTGGCATGACATAAGCACTGTAAAAACAGAGCGTTTTCTTGCACCTACGGGATGGGGGGCTCAAAGAGAGTTTGAAGCTGTAAACCAAGACTGCTAAAAAAAAATTCGGAAGCTAGCACAGAACACAAATATTAAGTCAGCCTTAATGCCACCATTCTCCTCTACTCCTTTTTAACCTCACAACAAACCTGTGACGTAGATTAGGCTGAGAGCTTTCATGGCAGAGTGGAGACCTGAATCTGGGTCTCCCAGACTCAGTTCCAACACTCTGGCTTCTAGCATTACACACAATAAAACCAACAGTGCCATCCTAGGCAGAATTACACCCTTCTAAGCTCACTGACTTCAGTGGGCTTAGATAGGTGCAACTCTGTTTATCAAATACCCCAAACAACATGGATACATTCTTTGGAAGTGTACATTGTTTCATTTATAAACACAACCCAAAAATAGAACATGCAAATCTTAAACAGCTGCTGAAAGTATCTTAGTTAGCAGACAATTAAGGTTAAGCTGGCCTAGAGAAAAGAATCAAGCCCATCAAACGTACTTACATAGGGGGAGTGTTAGATTTAGATATGAGCTCATCCTTTAGCCTGATGAGCTCCCTGAGTTTCGGATATTCTTCAAACCTGTCAGCTAAGCCTGAAAGTAAAATATGCCAACGTTATTCTGCAGAATGAAACTTTTAGCAATAACTGAACATGGGGGAAGAGACCTCATCCTATTTGATGCACACATTAGCCAAAACTGGTCCTTTTCATTACAAACTGAACACAATTGGCAAAATTTAGCCAAATACTGAACAGAAATGTGTTGCCACCCAACGCTCTAACGACTTCTTTAGAAGCCAGTAGTTTAAGTGTGCAAACATCTTCCAGAGCTGTGACATTTAAGTAAGTTTAAAATAAATCACGAAAGACATTTGGGTCCACATATAACTGCAGCACATGTTAAAACTGCTAAGATCTAACTTTTAAACATCTGAGAAACCGGAACACAAGTATTTTTGTGTGTTCCTAAGTACAGCTGGCAGGATAATCATTGTAAAGCTAAGCAGCTCTATGAAATTTCCACCCCAACATCTTGTTTCAGCACAGGAAGTTTTTTATATATATGTGTGTGTGTGTGTTACAGCCAAAGGACTAGGAAGTTCATTGCATGACATTCTCAACACACATACTCAGAATATTCTGCAAGGGAGCGTTTTAAGACCCTTTCATAGATACTTAACTGAATGCACACCCCTTTACTAGGTAAAAGAATGCTGATATCTAATTTTAGTAGTGGTGCACCATTGTAAGGGGAATTCCAACATTTGAATCAAAAACTCTACCCAGAATGAATGACATGTTATCAAAATAGATGGAAAACACGCATTTCTTTTCTGTTGCATCCAGAGGACAGATACCAATATTTAAGATGTTTTTTTTTTGCAAAGGCTGAATTAATGCATGATAGATAATTACTATGTCTGGTTTCTAATATACCTAACACTGTCCAATGTACCATTGCCATATATACTACACAACTGGCAGATGTTGGATTGACACTGCTTTCCTCTGGACAATAATCAAACCTTCAGCAACTCCAACAAGGCAACATGAAGAAAAGCTCAAATGATGTGTTCATGTTGTTCTGACCTACCCACATCTCTGATAAAGTTCTGGGGTCTGTGTCCGGTATCCACAAAGTGCTGACAGTAATCATTGTGAGGATTTAAACTCTGAGTCCCCTAGAGGAAGGGAGACACCCAAGAATAATGATTGGCAACATGAGGCACACATCAATCTCTCCCTCTCACATTCTTGATTGTGTATTAACACAACTTAGAGGCTCTTCATGGCCAGATTGTCTTCAAATCTCCACTGATATAAGCTATATACTGTTGTAACATGGATACTCTAATGCACAGAACATTCGATTTTGCAACAGTCCCTTTTGCAACAACTGATATGCAGCTTGTCTATCTGAAATATTTCTATTATCTATAATGAAGCAGATAGCTACCTAGTACAGGATAAACAACCATTTTTAAGGGTCGTAGCTTTCCAGGTTTCAACTCTGCCATCCTAAGCTGTATTTAGAGAAGGTTAACATAAGAACACAGGAACAGCCCTGCTGGATTAGACCAGTGGTCTATCTAGTCCAGCATCCTGTCTCACAGTGTTCAACCAATAGAAAAGAGCAAAAATCCAATAGCACTTTAAAGAGTAACAAAATTTCTGGCAGGGAAGAAGCTTTCAACCAGCTCCTCTGGAGGACCAACAACAGGGAAAAGAGGCTGAGGCATTCCCCTGATGTTGTCTCCTGGCATTGGAATTTAGACGTTGACTGCCTCTGAACATGGAGGTTCCCTTTAGTCTCCACGGCTTGTAGTCACTGATAGACCTCCATGAATCTGTCTAATCCCCGGTTACAACTTTATAGTTTGACACTGATTCTATGACTCAAGAATAATTAAAAAACAAATCAGATTATCAAGATATCTCTGAACAAGCTTTTGTTAATCAAAGATAAATGTTTAGGACCTAACTCTTATTTCCAGTTACTTCGGGTGCAAATACAACATTAAAGTCAGAGAGTCTAATGACAATACCAAAGTAGAGGAATGAGTTACCTTAAGAAATGTGCTGGAATCCTTGTAAATTTCTTCTTCATAGGGCAGGTTCTCATCCTCTTGCTGCAGCTCTACTTCATCCTTTGGAATAAAGCATATTTTATACGCATGGAGAGACAGGATGTTTCTCTTCTCATTCCGCTTCTTAATGAAGGAAGAAGAGGGCTGTCTATGAACATCAGCCTCCTGTAACAGCAGATCATGAGTGGTTCCAGTGCCAGTTTGGGAAAGAAAGGGGGAAAAAACCCCAGATGGTGCCAGAAAGCCCCCTCTCTATCATCATTGAATCATATCACCAAATATACTACTTTAAATAGGGTACCTTAAAACAAAGTTAACACATTTAAAACAAATGTCTTTTTAAAATACATCCCATAAGTATATTGCAACTTGTACATTCTAGAATTTTAAAAAAAATGAGCATCAGCTAAGGGAAACCGCATTAAGAAAACTCTTTAGTTGGAATATTTTTATAGCTACGGCCTCTTCATGCTTAATGGTTCTCTGACTATGTGACAAGCCACCGAGGTGGGAGGTGTCACAAAATCCTTACAGTATGGTTACGGGGGACAACCTGGGTGTGGGACACTGGGAACATTCCACAGCAGGCAGAGTGAGAAGCCAAGCAGTTCAAATCTCTCAAGAGCTCGTATGCTGTCATGCACCCGAACCAACCACTTCCCTACAAGAAAGCACTGATATCGTTTGCCGTGGGCAAGATGAGAGCATAAGATCGAGGCGAGAGACTCGACTGAGAACCCACCAAGCAGAAGCTGGAAGGAGACATGCAATCTTTTAGATCAGCCCCTGCTGCAACAGGACAGGTATTTTATCATCACCTCCTTATCTTTGCTCTGTTTCATCCCAGGTCAACTGGACATTACGGGTTAGGGGAGCTTTTCACAAAGCAAGGGAGAATGCCACTATCCCCCAAATACATGGCAGGACATCAGAAAGGAAAGGGATTGAGGGAAAGCAGTGCCCCAAGATTCAGACAGGAAATTCATTGGGAGATCATACTTATCAGGGCATCGAATCAAAAAGTCTGAGAAACAGTCCTGCTTAACCAATTTATGATAACATTTTAAAAGCCTGTTTTAAAACAGCTATTCCAGCATGTTCGTTTACATTGCCCTTTCCTGTACTTTTAAAAAGCTCTTCAACACCCTTTTTGAAATGTGACAACCAGAATTGTGCACAATATTCCAAATTTGGCTGTAACTATGAACTGTTACTATAACATTACTATATGGCGTTTTATTGCCCAATCCCTTTCAAATTGCTGCCACATAGCGAGTAAATGTTTTTGGCAAGTTATCTACCATAACCATAAGGGAAATTAGGATTTTAGGTCCCAGTATACGTCACTTTGTACTTACTTATGCTGAATTTCAGCTGTCAATTTCTTGCCCATTCACAGAGTTTGGAAAGGTCCCTTTTGGAGCTCCTCACAATCCAGATACCTCTGATAC
>NW_026612077.1:0-2500 GCF_029931775.1 Euleptes europaea
TCCTAGCCCTAACCCTAACCCTAACCCTAACCCTAACCCTAACCCTAACCCTGCCCTGACCCTGACCATGACCCTGACCCTAACCCTAACACTAACACTAACCCTGACCCAGACCCTGACCCTGACCCTGACCCTGACCCTGACCCTGACCCTGACCCCTGACCCTGACCCTGAACCTGACCCTGACTGCCTAACCCAACCCTCACCCTAACCCTAACCCTAACCCTAACCCTAACCCTAACCAAACCCAAACCCTAACCCTAACCCAAATCCTAACCCTATTCCCAAACCCTGACCCTGACCCTGACCCTGACCCTGACCCTGACCCAGACCCTGACCCCAATCCCTGACCCTGACCCTGACCCTGACCCTAACCCTAACCAAAGCCTAACCCTAACCCTAACCCTAACGCTAACCCTAACCCTAACCCTAACCCTAACCCTAACCCGAACACTAACCCGAACTCGAACCCTAACCCGAACCCTAACCCTAACCCTAAACCTATCTCTAACCCTAACCCTAACCCTAACCCTAACCCTAACCCTAACCCTAACCCTAACCCTAACCCTAACCCTAACCCTAACCTAACCCTAAACCCTAACCCTAACCCTAGCCCTAGCCCTAGCCTAGCCCTAGCCTAGCCCTAGCCCTAACCCTAACCCTAACCCTAACCCTAACCCTAACCCTAACCCTGCCCTGACCCTGACCATGACCCTAACCCTAACCCTAACCCTAACCCTAACCTAACCTAACCTCTAACCCTATCCCTAACCCTTACCCTAACCCTGACCCTGACCCTAACCCTACCCCCTAACCCTGTCATGGTCTCTGACATCGTACAGTAGCCAAAGTACAGCCAGCACTTAGAATGTAGGCACTTAATGGCCTGAACCCCAACAATCCTGATCCTGAAACTGACCCTGACTCTAACCCTCACCCCAAACCCTAACCCTAATCCTAACCCAAACCCTGACCCTGACCCTGACCCTGACTCTAACCCTCACCCCAACCCTGAACCTAACCCTAACCCTAACGCTAACCCTAACCCAAACCCTGACCCTGACCCTTACCCTGACCCTGACCCTGACCCTGACCCTGACCCTGACCCAGACCCTGACCCTGACCCTAACCCTAACCCACCCTAACCCTAACCCTAACCCTAACCCTAACCCTACACCCTAACCCTAACCCAAACCTAACCCTAACCTAACCCTAATCCTAACCCTATTCCCAAACCCTGACACTGACCCTGACCCTGACCCTGACCCTGACCCAGACCCTGACCCCAAACCCTGACCCTGACCCTGACCCTGACCCTAACCAAAGCCTAACCTAACCCTAACCCTAACCCTAACCCTAACCCTAACCCGAAACCTAACCCTAACCCTAACCCTAACCCTAACCCTAACCTAAACCCTAACCAACCCTAACCCTAACCCTAACCGTAACCCTAACCCTAACCCTAACCCTAACCCCTAACCCTAACCCTAACCCTAACCCTAAATTCAAACCGTGACCCTGACCCTGACCCTAATGCTAACCGAACTGACCGAAACCTAACCCTAACCCTAACCCTAACCCTAACCCCTAACCCTAACCTAACCCTAACAATAACCCTAGCCCTAGCCCTAGCCCTAACCCTAACCTTAACCCTAACCCTAACCCTAACCCTGCCCTGACCCTTACCCTGACAATGACCACTAACCCTAACCCTAACCCTAACCCTAACCCTAACCCTATCCCTAACCCTTACCCTAACCCTGACCCTGACCCTAACCCTACCCCTAACCCTGTCATGGTCTCTGACATCGTACAGTAGCCAAAGTACAAGCCAGCACTTAGAATGTAGGCACTTAATGGCCTGAACCCCAACAATCCTAATCCTGAAACTGACCCTGACTCTAACCCTCAACCCCAAACCCTAACCCTAACCCTAACCCAAACCCTGACCCTGACCCTGACCCTGAACCCTGACCCTGACTCTAACCCTCACCCCAAACACTGAACCTAACCCTAACCCTAACGCTAACCCTAACCCAAACCCTGACCCTGACCCTGACCCTGACCCTGACCCTGACCCTGACCCTGACCCTGACCCTAACCCTTACCCTTACCCTAACCCTAACCCTAAACCTAACCCAAACGCTGAACCCGACCCTGACCCTGCACCCTAACCCATCTTTAACCCAAACCCTAACCTAACCCTAACCTAACCCTAACCCTAACCCTAACCCTAACCCTAACCCGACCTGACCCTGACCCTGACACTGACACTGACACTGACACTGACCTTAAACTTAATCCTAACCCTAACCCTAACCCTAACCCTAACCCTAACCCTACCCCTCCCCTAACCTCACCCTAACTCTAACCCCCTAACCCTAACCCTAACCCTAACCCAACACAAACCCTAACCCTAACACTCTCCCCAAATCCTGACCTGACCCTGACCCTGACCTTTACCCGAACCCTGACCCTGACCGTAACCCTAACTAAGCCC
>NW_026612078.1:0-58000 GCF_029931775.1 Euleptes europaea
ACCCGGGACGGAAGCCGCAGGCCTGTCAGACCCCCCCATTTTCATTTGTGGAGCCAAAGAACAGCCAGCCAGAGAGCTGCATTCCTGCCGAGGGGTGTGTGTTTATCTGTGCGAGAGACAGAATGTGGTGAAAATGAGTAAGGGCACTGGAATCCCAACAAAGAGATCCTTCCTGCATCAAGAGCTCCTCTCTGCCACAGCAGTCAGCCCAGCCCAGCCGGATTCTGAGAGCCTGAACAAGGAGAACCACCCCCACCCCCACCCGGCCCCTGGCCCCTTCCCTGCAAGGCACCAGATCACACACTTGACACAACACTTTATTTTTGACTTATACCCCGCCCCTCCCATGGGTCCCAAGGCTCAAGGCGACTCACAGTAGTTCAATAAACAATCCTTCAATAATAACCATACAAAATCTTTAAAATACAAGATAGTAAAATATCCTGACATCAAAATAAAACATCATCAGTCAGCAATCAGACCTGGCAACCTACATCCCAATGCAACCCTCAGGATGAAGGGCTGGCCGGCTGGCCTGTGGCCACCTGCCTCACCCGGCTAGCCCCGCAAGCGACACCCATTTCTGTGCCAGGCTGATAAAGATGGGGAGAATGGTCCCTCAACACACAGAGGAAGGAGTTTAAGCAGCAGGCCCTTTGGAACAAGCCCCTCCCCCTGTGTCTTTGCCTGGACCCAGATCTGCAGCTGCCAACACATACCAGAAGCAGTCTAAAGGGTCCTCCAAGTGAGGCTGGAGGCCACATTTTTTACAAAACGGGCACCAGCCAACCACATTACCCAGCCTGGCAAGACTGCCTGGACAGATGGGGCAGGAAGCCTCCGAGGGAAAGGAGTCCGGGGCTAAAGGGTCACCCACACCTGAAGCAGTAGCACCCGCTGGGCTCTCTCTGCACCCCTCCTCCCACTTGCAACTTCCAAGCGCATCCAGGAATGCTTCCCCTTCCTGCTCTCGCTTGCCTTATGCCTGGAAAAAAATCATCTGCTGGCTTTTGAAGTCCAGGATTTTCCCAGGGCCCCCTCCACTCCCACTTCCCCACAGCAGATTTTCACAGCCAAAACGCTGGCATGTATGTTTAAAGCATTGGTTGTTTCAGCTCTGTTCTGTGAGCCGTCCTGCGGCTACAAGCCTTTTTTCCACTTCCCACCAGCGGCCACCCCTGGCTGCAAAAATATTCCAACTGGGAAAGCAAAGGAGACAAAGAGAGCCTGAAATAACAATGTCCTTTTGGCTTGTGGCATTCCTTTCAAAAGAAAACAACCATGTCCACAAAGCTCTAAAAAAGAAAATCAGCACCACGTTCGACTCAAGCTAAAATCCCAATGTGGCCGGCAGGGGACGGGCTGACAGAGAGCTTCTCCCGGCCTTCTTGGCCTTCTTTGGGGGGGGGGAGTCCAGAGAGTGCGTGTGATGGGTGCCTCCCCTCCCCCACAATCTTGGCCAATCAGAGAAGAAGGCATTCAGAGGGCCAAACTACTTATTTGGGGGTTTAAAGAGTTGGGTCCAGGTTCTGACTCTGGTTCCTTGCAGGCACACAGCGGCTGTGGGAAACGGCTTTTAAAAAACAAAGGGGAGCCCAAATGGGCGCAGAACTCTGCTAAAGGAAAAGGTAAAGGTCCCCTGTGCAAGCACCGGGTAATTCCTGACCCATGGGGTGACGTCACATCCCGACGTTTTCTAGGCAGACTTTGTTGACGGGGTGGTTTGCCAGTGCCTTCCCCAGTCATCTTCCCTTTACCCCCAGCAAGCTGGGTACTCATTTTACCGACCTCGGAAGGATGGAAGGCTGAGTCAACCTTGAGCCGGCTACCTGAAACCAACTTTCGTTGGGATCGAACTCAGGTCGTGAGCAGAGCTTTTGACTGCAGTACTGCAGCTTACCACTCTGAGCCACGGGGCTCCAAGAACTCTGCTAAGTGGGAAGAAAGAGCTCCTGCCCCCCCCCAGTTGTGTGGGGACCCAAAGCAGCCTGCGTGGCACTCCTCCATGTTATCTCACAGCAGCACTCTGAGGCTGAGAGGGTATGACTGCCCCCCCCATCCCCCCCAGCAACTTTCCATGGTGCAGCAGAGATCTCCCAGATCTCAGTCCGACTGTCACTGCTACACCATACTGCCTCTCAGAATAAGTAACAAAGCACAACTTTGGCCCAAAAACTAGTACTGAGCATAGTACCTCTGAAATAGCCTCAGACAGGGTCAAGCCAAGTCAGGGTTGTCCATTCGGACTAGCCGGTCTCCAGGGACTCAGTCAGAGAAAGTGCTGTTACTGCACTAGGTATTCCCAGCGAAGTATCAAGAGTTTGGAAATGTTATAAAAAACATCACTTTAAAAGGGTTTTTGGATGCCACGGATAAAAAATGGTTGGAAGACGTCTTCACAGATAAAGGGGCCAAAGTGCGAACAGTATTTTTTATAACAGTTTCAAACTCTTAATACATCGGTGGGAATACCTAGTGCGGTAACAGCCAAAGGTGTCCCCAGCACCTCTGGTCCCAAGAGGCTGAGACATGGCTTGGCCTCGAGACCCTCCGCAGCCTCTTTCCAAGCCCCTTTCAGAAGATTACCTCTAGCTAGTCATTCCTCCATCTTCCACAAGTAGAGATGACCTACAACAGTGATGGCGAACCTTTTAGAGACCTAGTGCCCAAACTGCAACCCAAAATTTATCGCAAAGTGCCATTATGGCAATTTAACCTGAATACTGAGGTTTTAGTTTAGAAAAAAACAACTCCTACATTAACATCTTTTGTCTTAAAAGAAAAACACAATAACAGAGCTTTCAATGATACAAACAACTTTTTATTGAAAGGTAAAAGTTTGCATTTGGCATGCTTTTGAACAATTAATGTGGTTTTTGCTGTTGTATGAATGCTGATAATTTGTCTAACCTTGGCTCATACTTTGTACGTTTCGCCACCACTGCCCTAGAAGCTAAAATGACTAAACTGAGGCTATCGTATTTTGGTCACATTATGAGAAGACAAGAGTCACTGGAGAAGACAATCATGCTAGGAAAAGTTGAGGGCAGCAGGAAAAGAGGAAGACCCAACAAGAGATGGATGGACTCAATAAAGGAAGCCACAGCCCTCAATTTGCAAGACCTGAGCAAGCCTGTCAAAGGTAGGACATTTTGGAGAACTTTGATTCATAGGGCTGCCATGAGTCGGAAGCGACTTGATGGCACTTAACACACACACACACACACACACACACACACACACAGATGGCCATCTGTCAGCAATGCGGATTCTATGACCTTGGGCAGTTCATGAGAGGGAGGGCATCTTGGCCATCTTCTGGGCATGGAGCAGGGGTCACTGTATGTGGTGGGGGGAGGTAGTTGAGAAATTCCTGCACTGTGCAAGGGGTTGGACTAGATGACCCTGGTGGTCACTTCCAACTCTATGATTCTATGACTTAAGAAGGCAGGGACACAGCCAATCTGAAAAAGGGATCTTTAGCATACGGCCCAGCAAAACCATTGAAAAAGGGCAATCCAAGGTTTCCCTTTTGAGGGTCCCTCGTTAAAGTTCGATGGTTTCAGGTTGTAAGCGGCGCACCCAGCCGTAACGAACGCTCAAGGCTTAGCCAGGGATCCGAGCGACGGCAACTCCCAAACCAGGCTGCAGCGAGCCAGAGCCCAGGCGGCCGAACGGAAGGGGGAAGCAACAGCAACAGGCAGGCTCTAACGCGAGCTCAGCCTGAGGCCCGGCCCAATACTACACCTCCAAGGCAGCTCTCAGGACGGGGTAGAGAAAAGCGGTGGGTCCGCCCCCGGAGCGCCTGCGAAAAAAGCAGGAGGGGGACACTGAAGAGAGAAGAGGGGGAAAAGGGACCGCAGCGGGGCAGGGGCAGCGGTCCCTGGACTGGAGCCAGGCTGCGTGCCACGTGCGTCTTGGCGAGGAGAGCGCGCTGGGTGTGGAGAGGCCGGGAGCCCAGCGGGCTTTTGGCCACGCTGAGGCCTCGGGCGATGCCGTCAACTAGCAGGAGGAGAAGGGGCTGAACTCCAGCGCAGGGGCTTCCCGCCATTCGCCCACCCGCTCCGGCCCACGCCTTCCTGGAGAGGGCCCCGCTGGGGGCCACTGAGGCATAATGGGAAGAGGAGGCACGATGCAGCTGAGGCATGCTGGGGTGATGGCGCGCGGGCCCACAGAGTGCAGTTTCTGGCATGTGTGCCATAGGTTTGCCACCACTACAAGATAGCTGAGGTGCCACGGCTGATTCTGGAAAGAGGCCCCCAGACTAAGGGCTCTCTACCTGCCAGCCCGCTTTCTGATGCGCAGACAACAACAGCCATTATAAGCTGATACCGTCAACTTGGTCTCTCCCGTGGCCTCAGAAGCATGAAGGAGCCACCCAAATTGCAACAGAGGCTCTGCTGATAAGCTTTTAATTATGGCTTCTGGGCCATCAGACAGTGTTAATTACTGGCCAAAAAGGACACACGCCCTGTGCAAAAGCACCCACCTGCCTTCCAACACGAAGAGGAGGCACCCAGACTCCCCCCCAGCCCCAACCCAGACAAATCTGAGCCAGCAATGATCTCCAAACATCAATAAAATATTCTTGAAAGTGGGTGGATGCTTGTAAACACAAGACAACTCATTTTCATTTGCTTTTCTGGAGACATTCTGCCTCACAAAATTACCGAGCTTTGAAAACCAGGCACATGAACACATGAAGCTACCTTATACTGAACTAGTGTTGTTCCATTAAGATCAGTATTCCCTACTCAGACTGGCAGCAGCTTTGCAGAGTCTCAGGCAGATGCCTTTCACACCAACTACAGCCCTAGTCCTTTTAACTGGAGATGCCAGGAATTGAACCTGGGACTTTCTGCATGCCAAGCAGAAGCTCTGTCACTGAGCCACGGCCCCTCTCTTTCAGCCCTTTCAAATAAAGCCACTCATGTTTAGCCAGATGGGGTCCCCCATAACCCACCCACCCACAACTGATCTGGCCTTTTGGCAAGCGACAAAGAGGAGTCCAGCTGCTTGAAAAGGCAAGTCAACAGCGCTACAACCCAGCAGGGGGAGGACATGACAGTGGAAATGGGGGGGCAATCTGCAGCAGAGCATGGCCTGCATGGCGAGGGACCCTGCCAGACACTCAAGGGTAGACAGAATCACACCGGGCCAGACTACCTGATGGTGCTTCTCCTGCAGTGACCAGGAGGTTACCTCTGATGCACAGGCAGTAGGCAGAGAAGTATTTCCCTCTCTAAAAAAGATGCCCTCAGGCACTAAACCTTGAAAAAAGAAATCCCAAGCACAAGGATGCCTGAGAATTTGACCCCGGCATGGAGAAAGTTGAAATATTATCCAGCTCTTCTTCAGCAATTCTGTATCAACTCCAAAACCTGTAGGATGCGAAGAAGCAAGCAGGAATCCCCCCACACCTGAGCCACGGTTCGTGTTCTCTCTCACTCTCTTTAAGGGCAGTTGAGACATACAGGCAACCTTGGAGCAGAATCCCCAGTGGGGTGCAGTGGTTGGAATGTCAGACTAGGATCTGGGAGACTCCGGTTTGAATCCCCCACACTGCCATGGAAGCTCACTGAGTGACCTGGGGCCAGTTACACACACTCAGCCTGACCTACCTCATAGGGTTGTAGGGAGGATAAAAATGGAGGACAGGAGAATGATGCGAGCTGTTTTGGGTTCCCACTGGAAAGAAAGAAAGGATGTAAATAAAGTAAATATATAATAAAAATAAACTAACACTGGGAACACCAATGAATGCCCAGGGATTCCTTCACAACCCCGGCCTCTTGTGCTGGCAAGGCTGCCAATGGAAAGTCTTGCCCAGCGTGCCTCACAGGGGTCCTCACAACAAGCCCGGCACGGCTGAGGCAGAGGCCCAGCATCAGGGCTGCATCCAGAGCACTGCATTTGATAGACCAACCGGCAAGAGGTGGGAGAACTCTGAGAGCTCTAGGCTCTCGGTAAAGGGCCTCTGCCCGTCTGTCCTGGTTTCAGGCAACACGCAGAGCTCCAAAGATGCTATGGACCTCCCACACGAACCATCAGCAGGGACTGACTCTCTCTCAGTCCCTCCCTCCCGAGAGAGAGAGAGAGAGAGAGAGAGAGAGAGAGAGAAAGATGCTCAGGCAGGGATGTGGCTGGAGCCAGATCTGGGCACCACCTCTGTGCTCATGAATGCAGGCAGACAGAACCGGCACACCCAGTATTTACACAGAGCAAAAAGCCAAATGCTTGAACGGCATCCAAAAAAACAAGCAGCCATTTAAGAGGTTCACAAGTTCTCTTTCCAGCGGAAGGGCGGCCAACACAGCTCACCAGCCAACCTGCAACCATCTTCCTAGGGCCTGTTTCTAGACCCCACGCCAGCAACAGAGGTCACTGTTCCAGAGGAGGAGCCGTGCCCATGTGCCACAGCAAAACAAGCAAGAGTCTTAAAAATGATCAAGATTTAACTCTAGCGTAACAAGCCAGGGACCAGAGCCCACTTTGACAAGGGTGTGAAGCAGATCTTCACTTAGCATACAAGGTGAGGAAGGGGCTGGAAGGGCACGGAATGCAGGGCGTACAGGGGGAGGGGCAATCTGGTAAAATGAAAAAAACAAGAAAAGGAAGGGGACCGTTTGCCACAGTGGGAACTGGCAACATAGCACTCTCCCCAAGTCTTGCTAACCCAACTAACCAGTCGTAGCCAAGGAATCCCAGGTCCTGTCCCAGTGAATTCTACAGTTTCATCTTTTGAAGTTCTTTTGCTGAAGAATGGCGACTTTCAGAGCAGCCCAGAGTGTTGTGATGACCCCAGGTCTTTATGTGACACATACAGGGCTTGGGGAAAGCATTGCAGGCGAGCAGACTCAAACACAAGACAACCAGAAGCAGGGTGGGAAGGGGGGAACACTGAGGCTCAGTGGTAGAGCATCCGCTTGGCATGCAGAAGGTCCCAGGTTCAAGCCCCAGCATCTCCAGTTAAAGGGACTAGGCAAGAAGGTGATGTGAAAGACCCCTGCCTGAGACCCTGGAGAGCTGCTGCTGGTCTGAGTAGACAATACTGACTTTGATGGACCGAGGGTCTGATTCAGTAGAAGGCAGCTTCATGTGTTCATGTGAGGCTGCCTACGGTAGAAGAAAGACTCGGCCAGAGAGAACACCTTGCAGAGGGCCCAGAGGCAGGACGGGCCAGGGTCACTGACAGGCAGGGAGTAGACAAAGGAGCATGGGGACGGCCAGCCTGGGAGGTCAAAGAGGGAGGAGAAAGGCCCACACAGTGAAGCCATGGATCTGACTGTGACCTGCCTTGTAGAGCAAGCAGGCAGGCAGTGCTTCTGCCCCCCTGCACTGCCAGCAAGACCCAGCAAGCAGGCAAAGCTTGAAGCACACCCTGACCTACAAACAGTGGCCCAATTCCTGAGCGGCACTTTACCCTCCCTGCATTGAGCAACCCAGAATGAATGCCAGCGTGCAAAATAGAGTCCCTGGCCAGCAGCTAGCAAGCTCCCAAGCCAGCTCAGCCCTTGATACGAAGCTTTCCATGGGGGGTGCATGAGACCTCCTGGCAAAGCAGGAGAAATTTGATCAGCTGTAGGGACATCAACAAGCAATCCTGAGGGAAGGGATCAGGAGGACCGATGAAAACAGGACAGGATACCACCCCCTAAAGTAAGAGGGAAAATCCCAATGAGAAGACTCTGCCTGCACATCTCAAAAGCTCAACAGCCGTTTGGAAGGAGGGAGCTGAGACTCTTTGAGCTCTGCTAAAAAAGAACTGTGAACGTAGGGGCTTTTCCCCAATGGTAAGTAATGGCTGTGGGGGGGGGAGGTCGGTCAGGTCTGCCACCTTGGCCAGTTCCCAGAAGCAGAGAGCTTGCACTGAGGATCCCCTGGCCCCTGCCTCCCACCCCTGCTGCCAAGCCTACACCAACTGCCCTGTAGGAACTGATTGCAGCTAACTGGAGCAAGTGAGCATAAGAGGCCAAACTGAGAAGCAAAACAATTCAAAGTCCCCAACTGGAAGGGAGGCAGGCGAGTCCTCATACGACTCCATCCTGCCCATCACTGAAGGGGGGGGGGTAAATCCTGGCCACCTTCAACCATTCTGAACAGAACAGCAGAAGTATGGCTTACCATTTTTCGATCTGATGGCTACGATCAAGTGTGTGCGTAATGATGGTTTTGTATCCTAACCTCTGGTGTAAAACTGCACCTCTGATAACTCTGCTTTACCTGTTCTTATGCAAAGCCTCCTACGTTATTTATATGATAAATGCTGAGCTTATGAAGATGTCTCTAACCCTGTTCCTGGTACATTGTTTATTAGATGTCTCATCATATGAACTGTATTAACTTACACTGGTTAATCCACTTTGAATCTCACTAAGAAAGGTGGAGTATATAAACAAACCGGCCAGAAATGAACTTCCACCATGGAAAAAAAAACATCTCTAGATAGCCTCCTGACACAACCAAGAGACATGAAAAGGGCCTTTCCCAGAACTAAGAACAGATCAGAGGCTGATGTAACTGAAGCAGCCCATTTCCCCACAGAGACTCGGTTTCCCTTCCCTCCTCTCACCTTTCTTCCAAATGGCAGCCGGCCCCGAGCCGCAGACAACCCACTCCACGATCTGGATCTCGACAGGATGGCCTCTGAACACATTAGCCTGCAGCAGGGTTAGAAGGGAAAGCCACCTCTGGACACCGGTTCTGGAAACTGTTTCCTTCTTCTGAAACCTAAGCAACAAAAAAGAGTTTGTAAGGCAAGGAAGAGAACACCCACAGACAAAGTGAACAACAGATCACTCAAGAGCCCCAGGGCCCCACGGACCCTCCTTGTTCCTCCCAACACCACGCGCCTTCGCCCCCCAGACCAGGGCCGTCCCCATGGCTCCCCTTGCAAACAAGGGAGGTTCAAAAAGTGCCTGTGACCAGCACCAGGTATGCGCACTCTCTCTTCCTACCCCGCACACTCCAGCTATACTCGAGACCGTGCTGGATGAAGAGTTCTGTGCCACTCGAGAGTTTTGTGATCTCCGGCATCAACCTCCGTTAGTCCAAGGAGAGAGATCATTTTCCCCATTTTATAGTCCCAGGAGGAGACTGTCACAGCCTGTTCTCCGCACAGTGAGTTTGTATCTTCCACCTCATTTCAGGGACATTTCTATGTTCTCCCATCCAATGCCGAGAACAGGTCACACTTCTAAAAATAACCACTGACAAGCCGGTTCTCCTTTATGATTCCAATCCTCATCCCCCCGCCCCCCCGTTTTTGCTTCATCAAGCTTCAGAGATCCGGTGCTGGGAACCCCGTAGCTAGACAAGGCAGTGGGATCGGGCCTGTTTGCTGCCAGATGGGGGTCTGCACAACCTCTTTCCTAGTGACAAGGGAGGGGGAGCAGAAACAGCTCCATGGCCAGTTTTCCTCCACCAGCCTGTATCTGGTCTACTGTCTTTTTCACTATCTGCTGCCAATCCCAGGTCCTCCCGGGGTAGTCTGCCTCCTCAAAAACACAGGAAATGATGTGGGTATGAGCTACGAGCACCTGGCTTTCAGCCTAATGGTGAGGATGCGCCAGTCAGGGGGATGCTTGGAGCATCATCATTAGGACCCACCACCCTTAGAAATTTCCTTCACATTTTATGAGGTGTGGGAAGGCAGAGAAAGGAAGCGACCCTTGTCCAGCTTCCCCAGGCTGGGCAGGACTGTCTACTTGCCTGATTCTGGGCCACCAGCCAGGAAAATGACTAGCTCCAGCAAGTAAGCCAAGCCGCACACCAGCCAATCCAGCCTGCTAAGTGTGGGGATTCCCCGGTGACCCCAAGCCCAGCGATCGCGGCCAGCGGGCCAGGGGCAGCGCTCCTCGCCGGAGGGGGCCCGAGCACGCCCTTCCCTCGCCCCCTCCCTTTGGGGCCGGGGGAGGTCCTTTCCGTCGCAGGCCCGGAGAGGCGCAGCGCCAGCCCCCTCCCCGCAAGCCAGCTGGGCTCCCCTGCCGGCTGGCCTCCGCCGCCCTCTCTGGCTCGCTCGCTCGCCGGCCGGCCGGCCGACCCACCTTCCTCCTCCTCCTCTCTTCCTTCCGCCCCCCCCGTAGCGGGGGCCCTGGGCGCTGGGTCTCCTGGCGCCCCCTCCCCTGCTCTCAGGGCTGCGGCGGCATGCTGGTCGGGGGGGCCGGGGGGGGGGGCCCCGGGCGGCGGAGGGGCAGAGGGCGCCGATGGAGCCGGCGCCCGCCGGGCAGGGCAAAGGCAGAGCGGGGAGGAGCACGCGGGAAAAGCGGGGGGAGGAATGTCGCGAGACGGGAAAAGTTCCCTGGCCCCTCCCTGCGAGGTGGGCAGTTCTTAAAAGGGCAACGCGCCCCGCCTGCCTGCCTGCCGCCGGCCTCGCACCTCTGCGTCGCCGCAACCTGCCGGCCGGCCGGCCCTCGCAGTGGGATGCGCCCAAGGGGAAGCAGGCTCTCTGGCCCGGGTCCAAAGCCAGAGAAGCCACCCCTCGACACCCCCGTGCCCCGCTCCATCTTCTTGCGCCTCGGCCGCCCCGCAGGTCCTGCACCACCATAGGAGCATAGGGTGGGAAGGGACCACCAGGGGCGTCTAGTCCAACCCCCCTGCACAATGCAGGGAATTCACAACCGCCTCCCCCCCACACACACACACACCCAGTGACCCCCTACTCCGTGCCCAGAAGATGGCCTAAGGGCCCCCCCCCCCATCGTCTGCCCAAGGTCATAGAATCAGCATCGCGACCAGCCCGACCGACCCCCTTCTCCGTCGGGGGCCTGCAGCGCTCCCGCAGCGCGCCTCCGGAGCGAGCGAGCGAGCGGGGCCCCCAGCCAGCCAGCCAGCCCCAGCCACGGCGGAATGTGGGCCCTTTTGCAGGAGCGGAGCCACGACAGCCGGCTCGCCCTCTGCCCAGGGAAGCATTGCGTTACTCCTGCCTGTCTCAAAAAAGCCCCCTTCCTCTGAAAGGGGGGAGCAGGCTCGTCGCTTTGGGGGACTTCGCTGGACCCGGAGAACTAGGGGTGGCAGTCTCCGTGGGGGGGGGGGGTCTTCCAGCTGCAGTCTTTCTCCTGGCAAAAAAATAAATAAAAATCCTGTTAACAGCTAAAATAGGCTACTGCGGTGCACTGTATGTGGAGCTGCCTTTGAAGAGTGTCCGGAAACTGCAATTGGTGCAGAATGCTGTGGCCAGATTTCTGGCAGGTGTGGGTGGTAGCGACCATATCACTCCAGTCTTCTTCCATCTACCCTGGCTCCCAGTTGGCTCCAAGCTTGTCCATAGCATGGGGACAGCATGTTTTAAGGCCACCTATTACCAGAGGATCAGCCTCCTGGCTAGGAATCCCAGAGGAGACCCTGCAGTGGATGCTCCTACCATCTGAGGCTGGATGGGTGGCAACCCAAGAAAGGGCCTTCTTGATGGTGGCACCAAAACTATGGAATCCCCGCCCCCCGGAGATTAATATTTCCCCTTTTATCATTGTCTTCCGCTGGCAAGTGGACATTTGGTTTGTCAGTGTGCCTTCATTGATTTTCATTGACTCTCACGTTCATGTGGGCTTTTACAGTTGTTTTGATATATTTTTATTTTTATTATCTCACTTTTTAATGTTTTTACGGTCCACCACCTTGGGTGGAAAGGTGGCTCACAAATGTTTTAAATAAATATAAATAAATAGAAAACCTGGGCCAGTCATGATCCAAAGAATCCCACGCACACTCTGCGTAACCACTGCAGGATACAAATGGAGTAGGTGGCCCGGCACATTGCCCAAAACGGCTTGAAGCATTTAAAAAAAATAATAATAAATACAGCAAGCTCCCACTCCCCCCCCTTTTTTCTTTTTACAGACAAAGGTTCCATTTTTGTGCCTGGGGTGAGAATCTGAAAGCTGCGTGGCGTCCCCCTGCCTTGCTAGTTGCTGACCTTCCCCCACCCTGGAAAGCAAAGCTGACGGAAGCCGGCTGGCGGCTTTGCCCTGTTTCGGAAAGAGTTCATTTCCTCCGCTTGGAGCGCTTTGTGGCTTTCCTTGCAGGCGAGCAGTGCTGCCAGAACGGAGGCATGCGGCATGTATTTCCGAACCCAGAATTGGCAACCCTTTCCAGTCTGGAGCGCAATGGTAATTCTCCAGGCTCTACCTGGAGGTTGGCAACCCCAGCTCAAGCCCACATATGCTTATGGCGGAATAAAACGGGCATATGCCACAAGACTCCTCTTTTGCCAGCACTACAGCAGACTAAGTCCATCTGAGGTGGGATGGAGATCCAGAGAAAACAGGAAGCATCGCTGGAGGTGGAGAAGGAGGCCAGTTCCCACTCTGCTACGGAGTATGGCCCCAAGCCTTCTTGCAGGGGGGCTATCAAGAGAAACTGAACCAGATGCCAGCCTCAGCTCGTGGGTACAAGAGCAAAATGCACACGTGACCCATGGTGCTCCATAAAGCGCCATGACACAAATGATAATAGTACATGGGGTACTTCATGTGGGGCCAAACCTCTTTGGCACAGAGTTGGGAGGTCAAGGCTGTGACTCATCTCTGGGAATGCGACCCAGAGCCTGTGGCATCTCCCTTCCTGGAGGTTTTGTTTTGGTGGCTGCTGTTGGTAACAATTCCCCTGCAAAATGAATGTCACTGCCTGCTGTCGTGAGAATTTTTAAACATATTAGCTTATATTAAATGAGTTTGGGTTAACAAAATAATAACCACATGCATACCTTAATATTCTAATCTATAGTCACACAAGACCTGACTTTTAGCTGACATCAGCTCTAATTAGACTCTTGACCCTAAAGGGCACAGGAGCTAGTCACCCAAAGCACATTGCGTGCTCCAAATCAAGGCCGTTCAAGCAGGCGGCAAGTTGTCTGCCCACTCTAGGAGGAGATTGTTTTGGGAACATTGATGGATGGACAAGACAATCAGATATCAAAACTGACATTGAAAGAATTATTATGGAACAAGATATTTCTAAACAAATTAGTCATGATTTACAGAAAACGCATTTCCTAAGAATGTGACAGGGAGGGGTCATATGGGACCCCCTCTCCTCTCTATAAAGGAACAACCCAAAACCCCAGTTCTTTGTCCTTCCACTGAGAGACCACAGACCCTTTGAATGGTTGCCATCTCTCTCTCTCTCTGGAAGTGACCCAGGGGCCTCTGTTTCTGTTGTCTGTCAATATGTTTACGTTTGTTAAGTACTGTCATATATGTTAAATATTGCTTTCTCCTTTGCTTCATATTCTTTCTATAAGTTCAATAAAACTGTTTACTACTTATATTGCTTGAATGCTTCTCTGTATGAAAGGTTCTTTTATATCCAAATCTCTCTGGATTGCTTTTGGTAAGTGAAGCAGGCAGAGAGGGCCATGCACAACGAACTAGAAGGTGGGGGGCACAACAGATTCCCCCCACACCTGCCTCGTGCTTCACGCGAATTGTACCTGTCTGAGATGCCAAGTAATGCCTGTCGCCAGGGAAGGGAGGGGGGATCCTGTGCTGTAGGAAACCCTCCTCTGTGTTTCCCGAGAATGGCAACCACAGCAGGAAACAGATGGAGGCACGCAGCAGGGGTTGGTACCAACTGTGGACCAAGGCTGTACCTGCTGGAAACTGGGAGAGGACCAGGAGGGTTCCAGGCAGGGCAAAGATGGGGGGCAGAGTTCCCCTCCCCATTTTTAAGCATTCAAGTGTTAACCCTTTCCATACACACCGTCCTTCTACAAAAGGAAGTATCTTGTGCTGTGTCTCAACCGGGTGCTCATTCCTCCAGTTGGTGGTGCTCCAATAATTATTCTGTTGGGTTATTAAAAACCAAGTATTAGGAAAGAATGAAGATTGTTAGTCTGTTATTTATTGACTTCTACACAGGTATCAAGGGAACATGTTAGAAGCAGGTTCATCTATCAATGTTGACATTTCTTACAAAAAATAACGGAATGTGATGGTTACGTGGAATAGTCCACATTTGTTTACTTATTTACTTCATTCATACCTTGCCTTTCTCCCCATTGGGGACTCGAAGTGGCTTACATCATTCTCTCCTCCTCCATTGTATCCTCACCACAACCTTGTGAGGTAGGCTAGGCTGAGAGAGCAAGACTGGCCCAAAGTCACCCAGCAAGCTTCCCATGACAGAGTGTGGGTTTTAGATGCTGGCATCAGGAATCCTGAATAAGCATGGAGACACACAGACACTCCAGGAGAAGCGGTCTGAACTCGCTTTCACTGCCCTGAAAAATAAAAGCTGCTCTGTCCTGCTCTTTCCATTAATCCCTTCCTGCCATCTTCTTTCCTCCTCATCCTTTGTCACCCCCGAAATAAAATGCCTCCCACAAACGTGTTTGAGCCCCCGCTCCGCTGCATCTATTCTCTGTCACTTGATTCCCTCAGTTTCTAAAATGTTTGCGGCCCCTCTCCCCTTCACACATTTATTTATTTGACTTTTTAAAAGATTCCCGCCCACTCAGGGTCTTCTGAGCCCCCCCCATTTTCCCCTGCCGCCTCCCTCCCCTCCCCCGCTCATTCTCACCTAAATTCCTCAGAGGTTTTCCCGCCTTTTCCTCCCCCCTTTCTATCCAGCCTTTGAGATTTCCCCCATTTTCAGGCCTCCTAAGCTCCCTCTCTTGAGTAGCCTGAGGTGACTAAGGGGAACCATCACATCTGAGAGAGACAGATCAGTCTGTCACTAGAAAAGAGTAGGAGAGAGATCTGTAAAAGAAGCAAACAAAATGGCTGCTCTTATGCTTCTTGCCTAGACATACACACCCGTCTCATGCTTGGGCCCTGCCTAACACACCCACACTCCCTCTGCCCAGCATGCCCAGCAGTGTTCATGGGCGATATCTCTGTATTTCTCTCCCCTGCGCCGGATCCCTCCCTGGGAACGAGAGAGGTGCCCATTTCAGTATCCCCTCAGGTATTAGCGTGAGGAGCAGAAGGAACAGCGGCGATGGAGCGCGGGCCCATGTGTGTACTGTGGGGAGTCCTCACGAAGGAGCAATTAATGCCCATGCTGTCTGCCACAATGGGGGGCTGAGGGGGTACTAAAAGACTGTCTGTTAGGAGGAAATGATAGCACAGTTCTCTGGGGAGATACTTGGGCTAGTAGGATTCTCAGCCTCACCAACCTTTCAGGGCTGTTGTGAGGATAAATTGGGACAACCCCCCCAACTGCTACCCTGAATTCCTGGGAGAAAGGGCAAGGTACAGATAGGAGGAATATATAGGATTCGTAGGGGGCTTCTCCCTCCCCCCCCCCCGCAAAGAATGTACTGATATATTGGAAAGGGTATTCTGTGTAATCCAATGGGCACCGGGGTGGGTCTGTAGTAGCGTTCTGGTTTCCTGTGAGTGCCAGCTACACCCTGTGGGGCAGAGTGGCCTGCCATACCCACCTGTTGTCCAAACAACTATGGATTCCAGAGGCACGGGGAGGCCGAAGACACGTTCCAGAGGCTCAGCTGTGATAGCCAAGTTGTCCTGAAACCAAAATGGCAACCAAAGGTCCTGAAGACAGGGAAGGGTCTTCTGGGGCATGTGGCCTGTTTGTCTGACCCTCTGTTGTTCGTTTTAGGCTAAGAGGAGAGTTGGGAGTGAAGCAAAAGGGGAAGACCCAAAGAGGAGAGAGACCAGCGAGTCTTCACCAGATCCGTCCAGAGATGGAGGAAGGCAGCGGCACTCTCATCCCTTATGCAAAGTAAGTTGGTTGGGTTTACCACAAAGAAGCTGTCAATTTTAGATCTTTGCAAAGTAATTACTACAGGATAACTTATCAGCCAAAAGGGAGGCTGCCAGCCAAGGAATCAGAAGGAGACTGAGACTGGGAAGGACAGCCATGACGGAACTAGAAAAGATTTTTCAGTGTAAGGACGTATCACTGGAGACCAAAGTCAAGTTGATTCATGCCGTAGTATCCCTCATTACTATCTATGGGTGCGAAAGCTGGACAATGGAGAAAGCTGAGAGGGGAAAAAGTTGATTAGTTTGAAATGTGGTTTTGCAGGAGAGTGCTACTGATACTGTGGACCTCCTCAAAGACAAACCAGTGGGTTCGAGATCAAATCAAGCCTGAACTGTCCTTAGAAGTTAAAATGACCCAACTGAGGCTGTCATACTTTGGTCATATGATGAGAAAACAAGAGTGACTGGAAAAGACAATAATGCTAGGAAAAGTAGAAGGCAGCAGGAAAAGAGGAGACATGAGATGGATTGACTCAATCAAGGAAGCCACGGCCCTCAGTTTGTAAGACCCAAGCAAGGCTGCTAAGGATAGGACCTTTTGGAGGACATTGATTCATAGGGTTGCCTTGAGTCAAAAGCGACTTGACAGCACTTAACACACACACAATTTAGACACGCTGGGTGTCAACAGTGCCTTCACATGTTAAATGTTGCAGACACCGCACATGGGATACCATTACCATCCTTAGATGTGGATTGGGGCTTGATGGGTCTGCTTGCTGCCTTCCATGCAACAAGAGGCATCACTTCCTTGGCTCCTTGCCAGGTGCTAAGGGGGAACCCCATTTTTTTGCCTTTTGGAAAGCACCCTGGGCTAGTGGGCTACTGATGTTCAGGCACGTGTCAGCCACACAGTTCTTCCTGGCACTGGAAAAGAAAAGCACGAAGGCTCATAAATCAATAGTACATAATAGGAAATTATACACTTCACATCTTTTATTACAAGGCAATTCCAGCATTACTCCATGCTGTTGCCTGAACACAATTAAACACAATAGCAAAAATCCCCTAACTATCTAAGACAACCTGACAACATAAATCATACAAGGGAAAAGAATTGCAATTCGGAAACAACGCGAGAAGGTCCAAGTCAAAGACAAGCAACCGCATCTCTGCACCCAGTCTTGACCTCGAAGGTTCCAAATGGTGCCCAAAGGTCCAATTCCTTCTAGGGTGCAGAAAGGTCCAGGGGAGAGCCCCAAGGCAAAACAACACAACTTGAAGAGGAGAACGTGTAGCCAGCTGTAGCACGTTTCGCTACACTTCATCAGCTCATTCAAAGTTTATTGGCTCCTAATGCATGTCAATTTCATTTTTACTGCATGCTGTAGGATGCCTTCTGAAGGTGCAATAGAAAGCAAGAGCCCTTGCTATATGAAAACTGTGGGAACTATAGTCCCCTTGATAATACAGAAGCTTATTAACATAAGGCTAGTAGCCCAACATGCTACAGCTGGCTACACGTTCTCCTCTTCAAGTTGTATTGTTTTGCCTTGGGGCTCTCCTCTGGACCTTTCTGCACCCTAGAAGGAATTGGACCTTTGGGCACCATTTGGAACCTTCAAGGTCAAGATTGGGTGCAGAGATGCGGTTGCTTGTCTTTGACTTGGACCTTCTCGCGTCGTTACTGAATTGCAATTCTTTTCCCTTGTATGTTTTATGTTGTCAGGTTGTCTTAGGTAGTTAGGGGATTTTTGCTGTTGTGTTTAATTGTGTTCAGGCAACAGCATGGAGTAATGCTGGAATTGCCTTGTAATAAAAGATGCAAAGTGTATAATTTCCTATTATGTACTATTGATTTATGAGCCTTCGTGCTGCCTCTTCTATAAAGTATCCTTAATACTGGCACAGGTTATATATTTAAGATTGGAAAAGAAACAGCAAAAAAAACATGAAGCAAAGGCTGAAGAGAAGCCCAGCGCAGTTCTTTTTATACCACATTTGGGCTGCCTTGCCAGCTTTGCATTCCTGGGTGTGGCAAAAGCAAGATAAGGAGGCATTTCTGATAACTTTGCCTTCTTTTGTTTCTCCCGGGAGGTAATAACTTCACTGGCAGCCTCACATCTGAGAGCATTATTGCCTGTCCAGCTTCTGTATTTGACAGGGAGAGTGGAGTTAATTTAAAATCATAACTTGTAAAATATAAAGCAGGCCCGCCTTAGGCAAATAACAACCAGCAGGTGGCAGAGAGAAACCAAGCAATTTGAAGGCATTTGTACCAAGCAATCCGTTTATTTTGGCCAAGACATAATCTTATCCCAGGCTAGCCTGATCTCGTCAGATCTCAGAAGCTAAGCAGGGTCAGCCCTGGTTAGTATTTGGATGGGAGACCACCAAGGAATACCAGGGTTGCTATACAGAGGAAGGCACTGGCAAACCACCTCTGTTAGTCTCTTGCCATTAAAACCCCAAAAGGGTTTGCCATAAGTCGGCTACGACTTGAAGGCACTTTATACACACAAGTTTGCTTTTTAAAATCATCCTTGGGAAACCTGCCTTGCCCCCAGGCGTGGTACGGGATGATATAGCCAACTGAGTTAAGTCAGTCTGTCTGTCCCGAATCCATTGCCCATCATCTTCATTGGGTGCACCCAAGTTTTTTGGAAAAGGGAGAAAAACTAATATTTTTTGACTGTCACTGCCTCAGTCATAATTATATGTATGTTCCCCCTTAGTTGTCTTTTTTTCTAAATGGACAAAATCCCAGTCTTTTTAATATTTCCTTATAGGAAAGTTGCCCCCACCCCCTATTCATCTTGGTTTGCCTCTTCTGTATTTTTTCCAGCTCCGTGATATCCTTTTTGAGATAGTGACCAAAACTGCACACAGTATTCCAAATGAGGCTACACCATAGCCTCATACAGAGGCATTTCAGTATTGGCATTTTTATTTTCAGTTGGGTTCCTAATAACTCTCAGCATGGAGTTTGCCTTTTTCCACTGTTAACGCACACTGAGTCAACATTTTCATTGAGCGGTTCCCCATAACCCAAAGGTCCATTTCCCCCTAAGTTTCAGCAATTTCAGAAACCATTCACATATATTTAAAGTTGGGATTTTTTGCTCCAATTTACATCTCCTTACCCTTACCTGTAGGTAATATCTTCAGCAACAAGTTTGCCCCATTGTTGCCCACTTACCCAATTTGTGGAGAGATCCTCCTGGAGCTCTTCATAATCAAGTTTTCACCATCCTGAATAATCTTATGGCATCCACAAACATGGCCCCTAAACCGCTTACCACCAATTCCAGATCATTATGAATAAATTAAACAGCACTGGGCCCAGTACCAATCCTTGTGGGACTTCAGTGTTCACTTCCCTCCATTGTGAGAACTGTTCATTTATTCCTGTTCTCTGCTTCCTGCCATTTAACCAGTTTTTAATCCATAAGATGACCCATCCTCTTATGCCCTGACCGATAAGCTTACTCTGGAGTCTTTGGTGAGAGATGTTGTCTAAAGCCTTTTGGAAGTCTAAATATATGATGTCTACCAGATCCCCATTATCCACATGCTTGTTGATCAGCTCAAAGAATTCCAAAACATTGGTGAGTTCAGTCTTCTCCTTGCAGAAGCCATGCTGATTTGCTCCAACAGGTCTTGATGTGCTTAATAATTCTTTTTTTTTTTTTTAGTAACGTTTCTACTAGTTTACTTGGGGCAGACATCAGGTTAACTGGCCTATAATTTCCTGGATCCCTTCTGGACCCCTTTTTAACAATCAGGATGACATTTGCTACTCTGGTACACAGGCTAATTTTAGCAACAAGTTTCATAAACTTGTTTGTAGAGGAACAAATTCCATTTGAGTTCCTTAAGAACCCTTGGGTGAATGGAATCTGGACCCAAAGACTTACTGGTTTTTAATTTCCCCAGTAGGTCTACCATCCTAAATCATACACATAAAATATTAATTTATATTAGGCACAAACAGAAAATTGGCATGGGTGGAAGAATGGGGTGGAGGAATGAAGAGAGGCAGCATATAAATTTTTCACACAAATAAATAAATGATGAGACCCAGCCTTTCCCTTGAGAAATAAATACAAGTCAAAGTCTTCTTCAAAGATTTATTTGAGATCTATAGGAACATTCTGTGTGTGTTTACTTACTTAGGGTTATTAAATTTAACAACCTAGTGCTAAATTCAAGGCCTGGGAGGATATGCAGGGAAGCCATTACAAGTATTTATGGTGTTTGTATAATTGCTTATCTTCCTAGAGGCCTTCCCTGACTGCACCTGAAAGCTAAACTCATCATACAATGATGTGCCAATCAAGTTTTTAAAATTAACTTTGCATTCTCTGTATGAGCTGCAGAGTGATCACGTCACAATCCGTGGCAACCCTGCCAACATCCACTGATTGTAGAACAGCCACTGCCCCCGTGACAGGCCCACATAGGCACAGCAAACCCTCCCTGACAGATGCAGAGCAAGGGGCTGGTGCTGCACGGTTCCACGGCCTGCTAAAATGCTGATGAGGTGCTTATGCTGTGTGGTTCTCTATAACATGCGTCTTCTTCCTCTGCTTTTCAAGGCGGTCCAAGTTGGTGAGCAGATATCCACCAGAAGAGGACCCAGACTTGGTCAGTGCTGACTGTGCCCATAGCGACTTTTGGGACAGGCTTGTCCAACAACAAAGGTACTTCAGTGTCACACCAAATCGTGCACCGTGGGCCAAAGTAGAGACCCAGTGCTTTGGGAGATCTCTCTCAAAGCTTCTTTTCTTTCCTTCCCAGTCCCGTACTGTTGGATGACAGCTCGAAATTGCCTTCCACACACCAGAAATAGTCAGGCTGCTTCCGTCGTCAGGTGACACAAGAATGCACAGAACCATGCAAATAGATTTGCAAATCCTGAACCACTTGCCAGGCCACTCTGGGAGCTGCAGGTTTTCTGCAGCAGTTTGAAAACCTGTAGTCAACATTTAAGTCCAACCATCTGTTTGTGACTCTCTGTGCCACAGCTAGCACTTCTTAAAGCTGAGGATACCATACCTCCAGCGCACCCATAAAACCTGCCTGTGGGTGCTTATTTCGCATCCTGAGAATCACAAACATAATTTTTAGGAAAATTCTTGACTTTTGTCTGTATGCATAAGACTTCCAGGGTTCAAGATAGTGGGTTTTAGTGTTCCTGAATAGTTCCTCAGGTTATCAGAGAATCCCTGTGCAAATATACCCAACATTCCTAATGTATGCAAGTCACAGAATCCAACTTTTCTTGGAGGATGGCTCGGCATGCAGAAAGCCCCCCCCCCTCGGGTTCAGTCCCTGGCATCTAGCCAATGGTTCTCAAGTAGGAGGGCTTTTTCTGCCCAAGTCTTTGGAGAGCCACTGTGGAGGTGGAGGGCCCATAACCCAGTAGCAGTATGGAGTGCATGCTGAGGGTCCCCAGGCCAGCCCCTTTTATCTCCAGCTGAAGGCTTCCAGGAAAGACCCTTTTCTGACTGAGCCCTTGGAACGTCACTGCCAGCTGGAGGAGGCAGGATCGAGCCCACCGGACCAAGGTTCTGACGGCATAAAGCTATTTGAGACATTTAGCAGCATTGCAATTGCATTGCAATTGTGTGCGTTTACAGCCTAAGCTTGTGAGAAGCCTACAGCTGCTAAAGCCCCCCCTCCCCCCCAGGTTGTGAATTTATATTAACAAAGGATGGTATTCGGATGAACATTTATCTTTCAGCTCCCACTGGATGGAAGAATACCGTGAAGCACCATCCCTGCTGGTAGGTTTTGAATGGACACCACACAGCTCTGCTTGGAATGATTTGCTTTTCTTCAGTGGAACTAATTCCCTGTGTTAAAAAAGGAAAATGCAGTTCAGGGTTGTCTTGATTGATAAACTCTTTCTTACTTGCTCTCTGTGTGTGAGTTTTGCTGCAAACCTGATTTTCTTTCTGGAACCTGATATATTTTTGTTGTTTAATATTCCTCACACACCATGAAAACAAGGAGGATAATTATTTTACCTGGAGATTCCCAGACACGCTCAGCTTATTAATTAGGGTTAATTTGCTTAAAAGTTGGTTGAGCGGGAGGAGGGCAGAGAACTTGGTGCCTGAGGCGGAAAATCCAAAGGGCCGCCTCCTCCAGCTAATTAACGTGGCTCACAATCCCCTAAGAAGCACTCCTGGCACACGGAGTGGGAGTAGCACTTGGCCCCCCCTGGAGGGCTGGACCCTGGGAACAGAGCCCTGCCTGCTGGGCTGCGCTTTGGGCAGGCATCTGGCCCTGCTCGTTGTTGTCTTTGGAGCAGGGTCAGTTTCCATGGGTCACCCACCTCATCACTGGGTAGGAACATCCCCTGCAGACACAGACCGAAAGATGGGGAGGGGCCATGGCTCAGTGGTAGAGCATCTGCCTGGCATGCAGAAGATCCCAGGTTCAATCCCTGGCATCTCCAGTTAAAGGGACCAGACAAGTAGGTGATGTGAAAGACAACTGCCTGAGACCCTGGAGAGCTGCTGCTGCAGCTTCATGTGTTCATGCAAGGCAGGGCCTGCCTGCGAGGCTGCCTTTCCCCCCTTGCAGCCCCCAGTTTCCCCTTCTTGACATGTGTCTCATTCCATATGGCTTATTCTTGCTGCTTCTGTGCCAACAGTCCCACCCCCTCCCCCTTCTCCTGTGAATAACATTCTTGCTGCCCCCACAATTACAGGAATAACACAAAAGCCACACGTGTAGCAGTTCCCCCCCCCCCAAGTGACGGGGTAACCGCAGAACTGCAAGCTCTGTCTTGTTTTGTTTTTTTGTTTTTAACTGATTGCTTGGCAGTTCAAATTCAATTTCTGGTCGTCTGGCTTTGGCGGGCTCTCCCTCCACGTTTCCCTGAGCAGCGGGGCATTTTACACATCACGTCCAGTTTTAATCTGAATGGCATATCATGAAGATTTGGCCCCAGAACAAACTAAAGCCCACGTTCAGGGCAAGGGTTCCTCCTCCTCTCTGTTTCTTTCCAAATTTGCTTATTTAAAAGATTGATGCCCTGCCAGTCAGCCTAAAGGTTTTCAAAATGGCTTCCAAATAAAAACCACAATGAAAACAAATCGGTAAAGCAGGCCTCAAAACAATTAGTTAATCAAGCACCATTCAAACGGCAAAGATATGCGGCTCGGTCTGCAAACATGGCTGTTCTGCCATCCCTGTGCTGCATGCCAGTCTCTCAGGAGGGGTGCCAGGCCAGCCCATCTGGAAGGGATGACTGGCATGATGACCGACCCTGACTGGCATGATGACCAACAACCTTGGTCTTGTGTGGATTCGGCTTCACTGTACTGGGCGGCATCCAGTCCATCACAGGTCATGAGACAAAACTTTTCCAAAACAGAGCAGCTTTCTTGAGTTGCCACTCCTTTCCCACTTAAACAGGCCTGTTCTGTAGGGAGGAAGCAGGTGAATCTTGGCTTTGAAAATAAACACAGTTCTGTGAGCTGGAAGAAATTCTTGCAGCTGGGTTTACTCCTCCTGACTTGGCTCCTCTAGACTTATCATCTCCTGGCAGGCACACATACCCCTTAAGCGTTAGGATTTCTCCACATTTGGTTCCCCGAGGCTTGCACTATCCCCTGAGAAGAAGGGGGAAAAAAGAAACACTCTTGGCTCTTTGCTGAGTTGAACTGAATTCACTAGGGTGAGGACTGATAGGCTTAACTGGTCCAAGAAGAACCCCCACCCACCCCAAGCCCCCACCATTCACTCTCCTTCCTGGATACATGCCATGGGGGGTAGCTGGAGTCAAGAGAAGATCCTGATCATAACCATCCACCTTCTGTACCTTTCTGTTTACAAGCCACATTTTGCAGGCTGAAGAAGGCTCAAGGTGTGTGTGTGGGGGAGTGGCACCTGTTTTGTGAAGGACGGAAAGCTCTGTTGACCCCCTAATAGAAGCAGTGGGTCAGCAAGCCACCCACATGGTTCACAGTATACATCCTACCCACACAGGCACATTGAGAATTCATTAAACCCAGAACAGACATGGGGAAATGCCACAGGAGGCTCAGGGAGAGGATGGGTGGTGTGATGTCGACCAGCGAGGGGGCATTGGGCATTGGGGGAGTGTGGAATGAGGGAAGTCAAGGGGGCAGTGATGTCCCTGGAGTGGGGAGGGGCAGAAAAAGGCAAAGATACCTCTGACTGCAGGTATCCCCCGTATGATACAGGCTCCAAAGAAAGCCTTCAGAGCAATGATCCTTCCTCTGCCTAATTATGGCCAAAGGCACACCACTGCTTTGAGCCGCATGGGCTAGCAATGCTGTGGAAATAATTCCCGAGAGCCATACTCTTGTGTGCTCCGAACCTCTCTGTACAGCAAGGACAGATCTTATTGCCTGGTGGTTGTCACTGGTCCTTTGAGAAATGCCGTATGAAAAATGTGTGAGTTGCATGAATTGTTGTCCCAAAGGGTTGTGCCCCCACTGCCTGGCTTCTTTGTGGGGATGGGAATGCTGGGCATGCATAGCCGTTCATGCACCATGTGCTACCAGGCACTGCTGTTTCACACAGCCTGCAGCTGCTGAATTCTTGAAAGCCTCAGTCAAAGAGCAAACACCTTTTTGACTTTTAAGTCCACACAGAAGAAAATCAGCACAATATTCAGCAGGTAGAGCACAACTGAGGTGGGAAAGTTCTGGCTGGGGCAGGCCGTACTCGCCCCACAAGCGCTTATCCTCAGGCCTTCAAGCGTCTCCCCAGTGTTTCAGGAGCACTCGCCCACCGGGCGGCAGGACTGGCTAGGGGCCTTCACTGGGAGGGTGCTGCTCCTGAAGGGCAGCCAGGAGCCACTGAGAATGGCAGAGAGGGCACATCTGGGAGGGTCCTGAGTTGGACGCTGGCTCTACAAGAGCTGCTGTCTAAGTCCGAGGCCTCAAACATGGGCCAGATGGGAGCTGAAGGCAGCTTTGTGCAAGGATCCTTTGCGTAAGAGCAACTACAAAATGTGTCCCTATTTCCCTCTGTGAAATGTTGGAGGGTGTGCAAATGTTTTCTTCCCCCCTCAGATGTCTGGCTGTGTAGTTCAAAGGCCTGCTGAGGTAGAAGGAGACCCTTTCCCCTGGCAGGTGATTTCAACAGAGCAGAAGCTTCCGCCACCCAAGGAACTGTGTCGGAGGAAGAAAAACGGGGCCAAACGGCAAAGGCTTGAAAGAGGAGGCGTCTTGTCCGTTTGTTATCATCTGGAGGAACTGAAGAGACGGCAAAGCAGCATAGATGAGTAGGACAAGAATCCTTCTTGGCCAAAGGGAAACGCAGGGCAGACCCAGGCACCGCTCTCTCTGCAGGGGAGGAGTGGAAGGAATGCAAGCAAGAGAGTTCCATTGTCTGGGACAAAAAATACCCCCATTGCAAAACTTAATAGTTTTATTCTGTGGTTGGGTTATGCCCCAAATGCTCATTTCTTTACAGAAATAAAACTGCAAGTGGCAATGGGCTATACTTTGGGCACAATTGTTTAGTCTTGCGTAGGTGACAATGTGGTAAAAAAGAAACAGTTGTATAGCCACTTTGCTAAGCGTTCTGTCCAAAAAAGTGCTGTGGGGGTGGGGGGAGATCACCTCAGGAAATTGGTCAATGCTGTTTTTGATGGTTTTGCTTTATTTGATTTGTAAACTGCCTCGAAATCTCTGAAGAGGCAGCATATAATCTGTTTCTAAATGAAATTTCTACATAAGTACACAGAATGGTACAGGCCTAAAGGGAGGAATGGTCTTGCTTGCCCGACCACTCTTCCACACAGAACCACAGTGACTGCTGCAGATGAGCTACCTGAAGTAAAAATGGCATTTTCCCAGGAATTAAACATTTCTGTTTGAATGCTGGGGAAATTATTTCTGTCAACAGAAGCTCTGCACTGAGGGAACGTGTCTGAATGCCACATAGCAACTGAGTAATAATATCTGAGCTATGATTGAGTCGAAAATCTTGGCGGTAAAGGCCCTCTGTGCCCACACACCTGCTCTACCTGCTGTCTGTTTGCAAACCACCCATTCCAGGCTGAAGAGGTCTAAATGGGGTGGGTGTCAACCCCAGCCATTCCACGAAGGAGACCATGGCACAAGCACAGCTAACCCGTACCACGGAGCACCATGGAGCCCCTTCCACGTGCCAGAATCTGCTGCCCAACTCTATGAAAAAGAGGACCCCGTCTTCCAAAGACACAGCGATGAGCAGGTAAGCTAGGCTTATGAAGCCACAAGCAGCGTGTGTGTAATGGGGAAGGTTAATATTGCAATCCAGTAAGCATATTCTGATGTGGGTAACATTCAAATGCAGTTAGTGGTTAGAAACCTGATGGCGGGGGCGGAAGCTTTGTCCACTGTTAACAGTGACCAGAGCCAGATCAGCTGCCACCTCCTCTGCCTTTCATGATTCCAGCTTCTTCAGAGGAACCGTCTTCTTCTGCCTCACCCACCCTACCAATTCCTCTTGCTCCTGCCTTGCCCATCAGAAAGAAAAAAGCAGTTTATATCTCCTTAAAAATTGGCAGACTTACTGAAGCAGAAGCTTTAATGAACTCCTGGCTCCATCCACTGTCACATGCACAACATAGATTCTCAGCCCACAGAATATCTACATTGCAGAAGGGGTGTGTGTGTGGTTAAAAGGCTAAAGCTACAGGCGAGGGCTTTGGCTCAGTGGCACAGCATCTGCTGGGCATGCAGAAGGTCCCTGGTTCAATCCCTGGCATCTCCACTTAAAACTATGCGAAAGACCTGTGGAGGAAGGGCGGGATAAAAATGGGTAGATGCTTCACAGGCTGTTGTCCCTTTGCAGTGACTGTGGTTCACTTCCCTGCAGCTCCTCTATACCGAGAGGAATTCCGGCATGGGAGAGCAGCAGAGGATCCTTCCAGGAAGCCCGGTCTTCTCCTACCCCATGGCTACCTTGGGCAGATATCCGATGGCGGCGGCCTGCGTGCCTGAGGAAGGCTTTGGAGGATTCCAGCTTCAGTCAGAGGAGTGATCCTGCGATGCAGCCAGACACCAGGGCAGAAAAGCTCCTCCCAAAGAGCTGGCGGTCTGTGTGGGAGGGAGTCTGTTACAGACATCCCTTTTGGGCTGCAGTCGATCTGGGCATACAGAAGTAACCAAGGGAAATGGGCAGAAATGGGAACCTGTGATGTGGGGGTGAAGGCCCTGTCACCAAAAGAAGCATGTGCCTCTTTGAACCCTCCCCTTTGCTTATTTTTGCTGTGAAACCAGGCAGGGGAGAGGGAGCCCTTTTGGCTTCTTGACAAGTGTAGTCTCACTTTCCCTCCCTCCCTCCCTCTTTGTGCCATCAGCCAACCTTCCACTGTAGGCTGCAAAAGATGAGGCGGGGGGGGGGGGAGAGCCAACACCACCGGAGACTTCACAAGGGTTTCCATAGTAATGCAGCACCCGTGGCAGAGGAGAGGCGCCTGCTGGTTTCTCGTTTGGTACTTCCCTCCTCCCTCGACATGCAACGTAGGTGTGTGCTTTGTGGTTCTCAAACATTTATTTAGAAAGAAAGAAAGCCTTGCAGGCAGCTTCTTCTGCCCTGACATCTTTTATCATTATCTGTAACTCTTCAGTCATAAAATAGATGACAATGTACACGGACCCTGCAGCATCCAGGCTTTGGAGGAGCTGAAGAGACTCCCCTTCCCGTATATCCCCCAACTGGAAGATCCACTTCTTGGCTTGGCAGCAAGACCCTCTGCCCTGGGCTCTTTTCTGGCTGACAACAAAAGACCCAGGATACCACATGGGGGGGTCCTTTTCTCCCCCCAGTAAGGCCCCCCTTTGAAGAGTAACTGCAGCAATAACAGGAGGATGAGCAGGGCAGCCAGTTGGCTCCCTCCAGATTCAGCAAAGATGGTTGCCAGCCCCTTCCCTCTCCCACCTCGGTTATGTAACCCCACTTCTTCCTCATCCACAAGAGGGATAAAACACTTGAGGCTGCCTTTAAATGGCGTGTCTGTGTGTGTGTGCCTGAAGTGATCAAAGGTGGTGGTGGTGGGTCTTCATCCTTCCACTGGTGGCTCATACCAGCGACCGGGCAGTGCCCAAAGCCCTATGGACACCCTGACTCTGTTGTGCTTCCAGATTGTATTTGACACGTTGCAGTATTTTAATAGGGAAAATGTTCCTACAAAATAGTTACTGTGGACTTTTAAGATATTGTTCTGTTAAGCTTTTAAATTCTGAAATGCTGGTTAACTTGCCATACAGAAGATTTGAGACTTTAGCTGTCGCCTCAGGGGCTCGAGTTCCTTATAAGGGAGAGTGTGCCACAAATCCTACTAGGGCTCTGTGGTCCCCTGTCTCCAGGGAAAGGGGTTTCATCCCCAACACACCCAGGAAGCAGTCTTTTCAGCTTCCCTTAAGAAACTGTGCTCTTTTTTGGGGAGGAGGGTCAGATCCCAGGCCTCCAAGCTCCGTCAAAGAGTGCGTCGCCATTGTTAATATGTTTGTGTGTTGTGGGCTCCGTTTACAAGAGCAGAAGGGAGAAATAAACCCGTTTCAGTGGCAGCTTTTCTTATTAATGGATCCTCTGGCGTGTGGGAAAGCTTAAAAAGAGGTCTGTGTTGTCTTCTCATGAACACATGTTGAAGTAATGTCAGTGTGCATGAAAATGTATTATAAAAGGACAGGGCATAAAAACATGGTTTACAGTTAAATTAGAAAACTTTTCATTAAACGTTTGGGTTACTATTTTATTGCTCTCAGTATGATGGGGAAAACAGGCCCAAATCTCATCTGTTCCATTTGCTTTGGTAAGAATATAAAGAGAGCCCCGCTGGACTACAGTAATCCAGGCCCTCTTTTAGCCCAGCATCCTGTTTCCCACATGGCCCGCCAGGTGCTGCTGGGAAGGCCACAGCGGGGAATGAAGGCACCCCCCTCCCCCGTATTTGTCAGATAGGCAGAGATATACTGCCTCTGAACATGGAGGTTCCACTTAGCTATCACGGCTAATGGAAGTCGCTAGATTCTCCCCCTCAAATTTCTACACATAAGAACTTCAGAAGAGCCCTGTTGGATCACACTAGTGAGGGTCCATCTAGTTCAGCATCCTGTTTCAGTCAGCAGCCAGCCAGTTCCTCTGGAGGTCCAACAACAGGGCACAGAGGACATCAATCCCTGTGCCCTCTGGCCGCGCATTCCAATTTCAGAGTAACCCCCTTGTAAAGCCATCTAATGACTTCTTGTGGCAGAGAATTCTTTACCTTAAGTAAGCGTTGTGTGAAGAAGTGCCTTTTGTGGTCTGTCCTGAAGGAACTCTCTTAAGGGGGGGATATTTGGGGCCAGCTATGGTGGTTTTGGCTTTGGCGGGTGGTGGTGGGGGTTTGCACCATTGTCGTCAGCCCCTTGACCCAGGTGGAAAGGCGGGAGAGAGGTAAAGAAACCGGGGCGGGCAGGAAGGCCGCTTGGCAGCAGGGGTCCCAAGCGCCACCCTGCTGAGCTGCAGAGGGGAGCCTGGTGGGCCCGCCACGCAGCGACCCTGGGCCACGCTGGGCCCGGCAGGCAGAAGGCGGCGGCCCAGCAGTGCCCGCAGGGGGGAGGGGGCAATGCCAGGGCGGGGCGGGCGGGCGCGGCGCTGCCGGCCGGCCCGGGCACTGGGGGCCGGCGGGGCAGAAGGCCGCAGCAGCTTGCAGCTGCCCGCCCGCCTCCGCCTCCTGCCGCCGCCGCCGCTGCTGCTCCTCCTCCTGCGCGCTGAGCTCAGACGCCGCCGGGCCGGGCCAAGGCGAGCTGTCAGCGGTCGGGGCGGAGCGGAGCGGAGCGGCGCAGCAGGGCCGGGCCGGGCCGGGGCCGGGGCGCAGCCGGGGCGGGCGGCGGCGAGAATGGCGGCCGGCGGCGGCGGAGCGGGAGCGGCGGCGGCGGCCCCCCCAGGTAGCGCCCCCGGGCAGGCGGGCGGGGCAGCGGGCGCGGCGCGAGACGCCTTGGCCGTCCGTCGGTCCACGGGCGGGGCCTGGCGTCAGGGCCGGCGGGCGGGCGGGGGCACCTGCGGGCGGGGCGGGGGCTGCTGGGGCGTGGCCGCGGGGGTGTCCGGCGAGCTGAGCCGCCTCGGCCAGGTGGGCAGGGACCGAGGGCGGGGGGTGCGCGGGAGGGCGGCGCGGACAGGTGTGTCTGTGCGGGGGGCTGGGCGCAGACCTGGGGGCGAGAGGCGTGGGGGGGGGCTAGAGAGGCTGGCTGGGGTGCGTGGGTATGGGGGGGGTCGCTTATTCTGAGCCTTTGATTGGCGCGGGGGGGGGCGAGGCCTGGGGAGGCTGGTTCCCGGAGGCTGCCTTGGGGGGCTGGGGCAGCTGGGGGGGGGGGCGCGGCTCATCTGCTTGGGCGCGCGGAAGGTCGCCGGTTCCATCCCTGCCATCTCTAGTTCAACGGACCCGAGGCGTGGAGGGGATGGGAAAGACCCTTTTCTGCCTGAGACCCTGGAGAGCCGCTGCCCGTCTGAGTAGACAATATACTGACTCTGATGGACCAAGGGAGGGGGGGGTCTGATTCAGTAGGAGGCATCTTCACGTGTTCATGTGTGAAGCTGGCCACAGGGGCCAGGAGGCCAAGGTGGGCTCCTGCCGCTGCCCAGTGGTGTCTGGATGCATCTGTGTGTGTGGGGGGGGGAGAGACCCTGTTCTTTTGTGACACCTCCCAGAGGGTCAGATCGCCTCAGCCAGAACAGTCAGGAGAGCAGCTACCTGTCTGAGTAGACAATACTGACTTTGATGGACCAGCTTCATGTGTTCAAGAGTCTTGTGGCACCCTGAAGGTGGCCCAGCATCTTGTGGCAGAAGCTTCCCTGGGCAGGGGGCACGTGCCACCTTTGGGCAGGGGGCACGTGCTGGTCAGTCTCTCCGCAGCGGACTGGTGTGTGAAAGGGTAAAGTGGTGAAGTCAGCCTGTTGGTGGGGGCCCCCAAAAGGGCCCCCAGCCATCTGCGGGCATGCACCGTTGGCTTACTTCTGTGTTTCTCCCCTGCCATTTTGCTAAAAATTCACCACCGTGACAGCCGATGGACCTGGAAATGGTTTCCGGCAATAACTTCAAAATTAAGAGCAACCAAGAGGCTGACCAGTAAAGCACAAGAGACCTTTTCTTTCAAATGGAACCGAAGCAGATCGCCTCCAACACAAGGGGAAAGATAGGCTCGCCCAGGCAGCGGGGACTCATGGGGCCCTGCCAGGGCCCAGCTCTCTCTCCAGGGACCCCTCACCAAGCCCTGAGGGCACCCAGAGAGGGACCTGTGAAACAGACCTTCTCCGAGGGGCAGGGGACCGTTTGGGACGTGGTAGGTGAAAGCCGGCACTTTGGACGGGGCCTGGAAAGAAAGCCAAATCGGGTCGCTACGACCTGGCAGAATACATCCCCAGTAGCCCATCCTGGTGAAAAGGGTGGCTCTGGGCTCTGGACAAAGTTCCCAAACAGTCTTCAAGGACAGCCCCTTGTACAGGCCATGAGAGTGGTCAAGCCTGGTGCTATCAGAGCGTAGAGCTCAGCAGCAAGATGGCCTCGGTCTAGGAACGGGTGCAGCTGCCCTACTGGCTGAAAGCGGGGAGAAGCTCCCTGTGCCCTTGAAATGCACCCAGCCTTGGAGCTGTTTCTTGTAACGCCCCCACCCCCACTCCAGCCACGAGCCTGATCCTCAAGGGGTGGCGGAGCCTCCTTTGCCGGAGGGCAGCCCCTGCCCCCAGGGCACAACTGATCAGCCAGCGGACTCTCTGCCTCGTCTGGATTGAGTTTCAGTTTGTAAGCTCTCATCCAGCCTATGGGCTTCCTCTGACAACGGACTGGAGAGAGAGAGAATGCAAAGTTGTGGGTCTCTGGGAGATTGAGATCACCTCGTCTCACCCCAATGATCTCGTCTAATGATTTCATGCAGATGTGAGATAATTGGGGGTGGGGTGGGGGCAGAACAGAACCCAGAGGAGGCCCTGAGCACAAGGCGCCACAGAGCCGAGCGAGTTGGCAGCAGCACCCACTTTGAGAACCTGCTCGACGGGTGAGAACGGAACCACTGGAGTGTGGTGCCCCGTCCCCAGCAAGCAGCCTGGGTGGACACTCTGGCTGACAGAGTCGGCAGAGTCACACCGGGCCGCCTCCTGCCAGTACAGGTTGTCCATCTGGTCAGCCAGAGCCATTTCAACTCCTTGAACTGGGCTCAAAGCTAGAGAGGAATGGGACTGGTTAACCGGTACCCTCCAAGAGAGTGCATGGAGCTCAGATACCACCACCCCTTCTTGAGTGCCTGGCATCCGGTGGGAAATTTGCCACCCTCCACGCCTGGAGGATTTGCTGGCTCTAGGGACAGCCCCTCGGAGACACCGGCAGATGGGAGCACCTCCTGGATGGCAGAGGCAGGGACCACCAGGGCCCAGGCAGCCAAGAGGGGCCTGGATCAAGAAGACGGGTAGCAGGCTGCACCTCTCCATGCCCTGAGGTTGTATGTCTGTCTTTGTGCCGTATGTCTGTCTGCTGCCAACATACCCATGACAGAGTGGGGTTGCTGCCCCTGGAAGCTTCTGCCTTGGCAACTCTGGACTTCTGAACTCTTGGTTGCCTCTTGTTCAAAAGTGGAAGATGGCGCATGAAGAGTGGGATTTGTGTGGGGGTGTACTGGTGCTGGCAGGCAGGTGGGGAAGGGGAGAAACTGCTTTGGTGGGTGGAAGAGGAGTCGAGTGACGGGGGCCGTTGGGGCTGGTGAGAAATCGCAGGGGTCCAGGTGGGCACAGGAGGGATTGGGCCCTGCATGCGAGTCGCTGCCATTACTCCTCTTCCTGTAACCCCCACCCTTCCCTCTCCAGGACCGATCCCAATCCTCACACGTCCTGATCTGAGCCCTCCAGGCCAAGAACTCTAACAGTGTCACAACACAGAATCCCAAAGATGAACAAGGAAACCACAGGGGTATCTGGTGAGTAGTTGTGAATGGCTTGCTTTGTGCAGGGAGATGGACTAGATGACCCTTGGGGTCATCTTTATGCTTCTTCATGCCGGGCAGCTTTATGCTTCTTCATGCCGGGCAGGGGGCAGCCCCACCTCTCCATCCCTGGACTTGTAAAAGGCTCTGTATGCAAAGCGACTTTTCTGGGCCATTTTGTTTGGTAACAGAACTCGGCCGGTGTGCCTGCTGGATATTTCTTCTGTTTAATCGACTGCTGCTTGGGGTTTGGGCTGTTGGAGGCATTTAAGTGTGTTTTTCTTGTGGCTTGTGGATTCTCTCATTGCTCCTGTATGTTGCTTTGAGTGCCTGTGTGGCCGAGAACACAACTCGCGATCTTCCAGGGCAAAGCCTGGATACCAGGACAAATCAATGCTGTTCCACCGAGGGCCCAGGAGGTCTTGATCCAAGCCTAGCAGGGGTCACGAGGCAGCCGCGGGGGGGGGGGGGAGGGGTTGCCCCACTTTGCAAGGAACATGGGGAGGGGAGGGGGGTCCCAATAGCTACTCTCCCACCTTCTGACTAGTATATAAGGACTCAGGGATCTCCATTCCGACTTGTATTTGATTAAGGGAGCTCTGACTCTCCAATGCTCGTACCCTGAAAATCTTGTTGCTCTCTGAGGAACGACTGGACTCGAATCGGGCTCTCCCTCTCATCCTCTGCCTGTCTCTCCTCCTCCCAGAGAACAGCCACCACCTGAAGGTTTTCCTGCCCAAGAAGCTGGTGGATTGCGTGCCCAAGTGCCCGGCTCTGCCCACAGAGCGGCTGCAATGGAACACCAACGAGGTGGGCGGCGCGTGGTGGGGGAGGAGGGGAGCCGCCCACCTTCTGGAATCCCTGTTCTTGACAGGCTGGTGGGAAGAGCTTGGGGACCGGAGAGCATGTTGCCCTCTTCTCGTGGCAAGGGGTCACCCCAAACCTGTTTTCCACTTAGGGCGCAGCATTGAGCATAAAATGCAATCGTGCAAATAGAGCAATCTGCTTCTTTTTAATTTTTTCTTTTTTTATTTCCTTCAAAAAACACAAGAAAAAAACAAAGAAAAAACTTTTTAAAAAGATACATACATAAAGACAAAAATATAACAACAGTGGTAGCAGATTTACATATATGTTTCTACACACGGTTTCCAAATATCGAAAAATAAGTCCATGTGCAGTGGCAGTTGTGTACATGCTGTGTGTTCAAATATTGGTAGGGGGTTCTAGAGCCAATGCGGTGTAGTGGTTAAAAGTGGTGGAGTCTAATCTGGAGAACCGGGTTTGATTCCCCCCACTCCTCCTCCACATGAGCGGTGGAGGCTAATCTGGTGAACTGGATTGCTTTCCCCACTTCTCCACATGAAGCCTGCTGGGTGACCTTGGGCTAGTCACAGTTCTGTCCGAACTCTCTCAGCCCCGCCTACCTCACAGGGTGTCTGTTGTGGGGAGGGGAAGGGAAGGTGATTGTAAGCCAGTTTGAGTCTTCCTTAAGTGGTAGAGAAAGTTGGCATATAAAAACCAGCTCTTCTTCTTCTTCTAAGATCCATGGAGATAGCAGGTATAAACTTTAAGGGTTTGGCAAAATAGGGTGATCTAGCTCATTCCTGAGGCTCCAGCCATTTGCTTCTGAACATGTGCAGAGTGCTTCCTGCATCACTGAGTAAATACACTATAGCAAGTAGGTGGTGTTTCCACCCAGGCAATTCCAAAACTAAAACGACTAAATGGAGGCTATCGTACTTTGGTCACATCATGAGAAGACAAGATTCCCTGGAAAAAGCCAACCATGCCACAAAACGTTGGAGGCAGCAGGAAAAGCGGAAGCCCCAACGTGGGACAGATTGACTCAGTCACTTGTGGGAGCACCCCTGCCCACTCGGCAGGCCTCTTGTTTAGCAAGGCCGCCATGGCCTGGATTGGGCAAGTTCTTCAATTGGGGTGGCCAGTGTCATCCCACCTGGACATGCCTGCCTTTGTCCAGTGGGTCGGACTTGCTGTCCTCCTGGCCCTTCAGACGTAGCCCTTGTGGCCATGGGGTGCTGCGGCAGCTTCCAACGTTTCTCCCAGGGACCACTGAGGCAGGAGGCCAGGGGCTCTCTCATTTTTCTGCCCTCTTTCTATCACTGCAGGAGATCGCCTCCTACTTGATCACCTTCGAGAAGCATGAAGAATGGCTCTCCTGTTCCCCCAAGACCAGGTAGGGAGGAACGCTGGCTCTCTCCCACTTGGGGGACCCTCAGCGGGGCAGACAGGGGTGGTGCACGTGCCCCGTGAGTGGGAGTCTCTCGGAAAGGAACGTAATTGGCTGCCAAGACTGGATCTTTGTGGGGTGGTGGGCGAGGGGGGGGGCTGATGCCAGCAAGAAACCACCTAGATAGACTCTGTTTTCATTGTATCTATGCTATTTATTTAAAACATTTATTAGCTGCCTTTCTTCCTTAGGGAGCACAAGGTCCCTAACAACATAGACAAAATACATAAATAAAATACATGTTAAAAATAAAAACCAAAATTTAAAATCACAATTTGGGACCGCTAGTAAACTTAATCAGATGCGGCCCTCAATCAAACCGTCTTCTAAAGATTGCAAGGGAGGGGGCTGGGCGTACCCTCCTGGGGCTTTGTCATGGCAACTATTCCCCGGGGGGGGGGCATCTCTCACCACTGAGCAATTGCAGTGCCCCCCCCAGCATCCGGCACGTGAGAGTGTGCTCCCCACGCTTCCCTTGCCTCACCACCACCCCCGTCACGAAAACATTAACCCTACAATTACTGTGAAGCTAAATACTAATATAATTAAAGTTACTAGCATTGCTTAATCATATTATATATTATAACAAATCATAGTTTTAGTAAAATGCAAATCAGGTTTCAGCTTTTATCTCACTGCTTTTAGGGATTATCAAAAAGCCCAAGTTATCTCACCTGTTCTCCTTCGAGACTTCCAGCCGGAGAAATCTGATTTGCTTGTCACAGGAGTACATATTTATAGAAAAATATCAAATACATCTTTTTCTAACCCATCTGATCTTTTACAATCATGTGGTTATATCTAGATATCTGATTGGTTATAACTAAATATGAGATAAGCAACTTAAGTACAAATAAGCCAATCAGCAGGTGCCTGTGAGTTACATCTGATACAGCAAGATAAGAAGGCCCGTCTCAATTCTTAACCTCTATTATAAAGCAGTGAATCTTTTTTAATGTAACTCTTTCAACTGACTGTCCAAGATGAGAGTAGCTCTAAGCAACAGAGTTCATTGACAGTCGAAAAGTCCTTGATCTCTCGGTTAATTTGCAAACCCAGCAAGAAAAGAGTAGGGATATTGCTATTGTTACAGGTGGGACGTGCAGAAATGCACGTTTTCTTGTCCGCCCGGCATCCAAAGACAGCTGGGCAGCCATTGTTCCCCAAAATGCCATCCCAAACCATGCCCGCCCTTTTGGAAGGTCCCTCAGTGCCTGACCCTGCACCCTTTCCTCTCTGGCAGACCTCAGAATGGATCCATCATCTTATACAACCGCAAGAAGGTGAAATATCGCAAGGACGGCTATTGCTGGAAGAAGCGCAAGGACGGGAAGACCACTCGCGAGGACCACATGAAGCTGAAAGTGAAAGGTGTCGAGGTGAGGGTCGGGAAGGGCCTGATCTGATCAGGAAAGGAAGTGCAGAAAGGCAAGATCCAGGGGAGAGACAGTGCCGGGGTCAGGAGAAAAGGGAGCGGGTGGCAGAGGCCCAGGCAGTCAACACCGTCCCTGGTGGGGAGATCTGGGGCAGTCAGCCAGGTGGGGAAGAAATGGGTGGGGGTCCTGGAGGGGCTGGGCATTGTGGGTTTGCTGCAGGGAGGAAGAGGGAGGATCCGTTGCCCCCTGGAGCAGCTCCAACCATCCTCTGCCTCCCCCACCAGTGTCTCTACGGCTGCTACGTCCATTCGGCCATCGTCCCAACATTCCACCGGCGCTGCTACTGGCTGCTGCAGGTACCTGTCAGGAAACGGGAGGGGGGGTGACCCCGGAGGTAAGTAGGGGGTGGGCTCTTCTCCTCTGGAAAAAGGTGCCCGGGCCCGGCACATGGTCGAGCCATATTCTTCTCAGGCATGGGTCCCCTTTTCCCCAAAGTGACCACCGCCACCCCCAGGACCAGAGGCCAAGGCTGGGGGACAAAGTAAGAGGACCCCCACTGTGGCCTCGGCCCCATTTGGTGATGAAGAAAGGGCTGGCCGTGATTGCAATTGGGGAAGGTCAGTTTGGAGACCTGCCCCGTGGCATCTGCCCCCTGGGGGTGTGCAAGGGCCTTCCACAGGGGGTTGCCCCTTGGCCGCACTCTTTTTGCAGGATCCCTGGGGTTCTGGTCCACAGCCCCCCCGGCTCTATTGCTTACAAGGACTGATCCCCAAACCATCAGAGATGCCAGAGCCTAAACTGACCGGCTGGACTGATGGGAACAGGTGCTTTGATAATAGGAAAAGTGCAGAAAAGCTCCATCAGAGTAATCCAGCAGCTGGAACACCCTCCCTGCAAAGGGGGGGGGGGCTGCATATGTTGGGGCTTTTTAGTTCAGTAAAACAACCATGGTGGGGGGCAAGATTGGTGTTGATAGAATGGCACACAGCATGGAGAAAATAGCTTTTCTCCCTCCTCGTACTAGAACTTGGGTCGCCCAATGAGACCCACCCCAAGGAGGCTTTGCTGCCGCCTGCTGCAGACAGGGCTTGATGGGGAACGAGGCACATCCTGGTGGAGAGCGAGAGGGGCCACTCTAGTCTCCTGGAAGGGAGCCTGGTGCCTGTCCCTTGGAGTTTCCGGCATCTCACAGGCCCTGGGAGGCAGGGGAGGAGCCGCTCGGCCTTGACCCGGGAGGGAGCCACGTTTTGACCCCTGCGAAAGGGCCACTGAACCGTGGCTGTTTCTTTTTGGGCGGTTTCCTTTGTTGAGCTTGTTTGTTCCTTTATTGTTGAATCATGGTTGAGTTTGACAGTAGCAAAGGAGTCTTTTAAGGGAATAAATAAAGTGTGCCCCTGATTTCCCCAGTTATTTAGGGAACCGACCCACCTGCCTTTTAAATCGAGCCGCCTTCCCTGGCAGATGACTAAGCAAAGTATTGAAGTCCTGGGAAGACAGGAAATAGGACCAGCCACGAAGCCATAAAAATAGCAGCCGCAGGCTTGGAACCGCCAGCTGTGAGAACCGCAGCAAGGATCGTAGCCCCCGTTTGGGTCACGAGAGGGCCGAGTGGGATTGCCTGGCATCTGTGAGGGGGCTGCATCCGGAACCTGGGTGCCCCTGCAGGAAAGGCCCTCTGTCTGCTTGCCCTCCCCAGTGTGCCTCCAAAGGGCAGGGGGGCTCAGAAAAGCCAAGGACGAATGTCTGGCCTGTGCAGGAGAGGGCTGCCCAGTGGGTACCCTGGGCAATCATTTGTTGACTAAATGGAGCCTCCATGTTCAGAGGTAGTGTGCTTCCCATTAACAGTTTCGCAGGGACAGGGGAGGCTTTCGGCCCAGCTCGGGAGCTTTCTTGGGGGGTGGTTTGTTTTATTTATTTTATTTGTTTGTTTTATTTATTCCTTCATAGGGAACATTTCTTAGCTGCCTTTCTACCTTATAGGAACTCAAGGCGGCTTACTATGTAAATAAAAAAATAGATAAAAGAACACTAGTTAGAATCCATAATTTAAAACTGCTGGTATGCGGAAGTACTAGTCAAATGTGGGTCCTGAATAAAACTGCCTCCTAAGGATGGGAAACGAGGGGGCCAGGTCGCACTTCGCTTGGGAGGTTGTTCCATAATTGTGGTGGCTGCCACCGAAAAGGCCCTCTCTGGTGTGCCAACCAAATGAGCTTCTCTGATCGATGGGACAGTCAGGAGGGCCCCTCCCTGTGATCTTAATGCCAAGGCAGGAACCCGTGGGAGAAGGCGGCCCTTCAGATACCCCCGTCCCAAGACACGTAAGGCTTTAAAGGTCAAAACCAACACCTTGAATTGGGCTTGGGAGTGGATCGGTAGCCACTGCAATTGCTGTAGTATCAAGGTCCCACTCTGCACTAGCTGCAGCCTCCAAACACTCTTCAAGGGTAGCTCCAAGCAGAGCACATTGCAGTAGTCCAGTCCTGTGGTTGGCCACAGTAGGAAACAAAATGTCAGACTAGCTGTCCCCCCCCCCCCCCGGGTCTTCGCGTGTAAGAAACCAGTGTTGGGGCTGAAATAACTGGGATAGCTGGTGGAAGGGATATGGGGAGAGGGCTGCCCAATTGGTGGGCTTGCCTTCCCAGAGGATGTGAGCCCCAGCCCCAGTTCTGAGAAAGCCAGCTCTGTCCTGGCAGCTTCTGCTTTCCCCTTTCCCACCCCAATGGCTTCCCTCTCTCCCCCCCTCCAGAATCCGGACATAGTGCTGGTTCACTACCTGAACGTCCCGGCCATCGAGGACTGCGGGAAGATCTGTGGCCCCGTCCTGTGCTCCATCAACAGTGACCGCAAGGAGTGGCTGAAGTGGTCGAAGGAAGAGCTGGTCGGGCAGCTGAAACCCATGTGTGAGAGACGGGGGGAGTGGGTGAATGTTGTGTAGTGGGGGTGGGCGGGATATGAAGGGAGAGCCTGGCAACCCAAGGCTGTGCAGGAGAGTGGGGGGTGAGACCAGCTGACAGGCCTCCTCCAGCTGTGGCCACTTTCTGTCTCCCCCACAGTCCACGGCATCAAGTGGACCTGCAGCAACGGGAACGGCACTGCGGAGTTCTCCATTGAGCAGCTGGTCCAGCAGATCCTAGAGAGCCACCAGTCCAAGCCCCCGCCCCGGACCCACGCCTGCCTCTGCAGCAGTGGCCTTGGTGAGCCCCCCCCCCCACTCCTCTGCTTTGGGAGAGTTATTCCATGCCCCTCCAGGAGGGGCATGGAATAACTGAAAACTCAGGAGTGCAAACCCAGTACATAAAAATAGGAGCAGATGGCTCAAGAAATTAATCTGAATTACCCACTGAAATGGAAAGGGTTTTCACCACAAACAACACTGCAACCCCGGACTATGGAAACAAAAGAGGTCCGGGGTCTCAGGCGCTGCGTGCAGAAGCCCCAGCAGTCCGGGGGGCTGCGATACAGAGCCTGATTTCCCTGAGGGCCATTCTGTGTAGCGGGTTCCCAAAATCCCACAGCCGCTGTGCTGAGCAGGGTTTACCAGTCCAGTCACGAGTGGGTGATTCAGGATTGTTATCTACGTCCGGTTTTTGATACCTGGGGGTTTCCTTGGGTGGACCTTTTTGCAACCGGCTCAGCAGCAGAGGCTCCAATTTTTTGTTCGCTAGTGGGGAGCGACCCACTATCGTTGGGGGATGCCTTCCAAACCCCCTGGGTCATCTGTCTTATCCCTTCCCTCCCTCCCCACCCCTCAGCGGGATTCCCCTGAAGAGAGACCAGCAGGCAAAATGGGCTGCATCTTAATAGCTGTCGGGGTGCCCTCCCGTGGAGAACTGCGGTATTTCAGAGGCATCCCCACTAGCTCCGTTCTCTGGTTTTGGCTTCCTCTGGAGGGAGGCCTTGGGTTGAGGCTGGGCCTGCAGATCCTTCCCTATTGAACAGCTGGGTTCGAGTCCATGAGCACCTTAGAGACCAACAGGATTTTTGGCGTGTGCGTTTTCGAGAGTCAGCGCTCCCTTTGTCAAACAAACGTTGAAGAAGAAGAAGAAGAAGTTGGTTTTTATATACCGACTTTCTTCACCACTTAAGGAAGAATTAAACAATCGCCTTCCCTTCCCCACAACAGACACCCTGTGAGGTAGCTGGGGCTGAGAGAGCTGTGGCTAGCCCAACGTCACCCAGCTGGAACCATGTGGAGGAGCCGGAAAACAAATCCAGTTCGCCAGATTAGCGTGCGCCCTTCATGTGGAGGAGTGGGGAATCAAACCCGGTTCTCCAGATCAGAGTCCACTGCTCCAAATCACTACACCACAGTTTGACTCTCAAAAGCTCATCATACCCTAGAAATCTGGTTGGTCTCTCAGGTGCTCCTGGACTCAAACCCAGGCTGTTCTGCGGGAGACCAACATGGCTCTACCCTCTGAAACTGCTTATTGAAGACAGACAGCGGGTGTCTTCTTGCAAAAGCTTCCATTTCTCCTTCAGCTCCTCCATGGTTTTCTGTTAATGCAAAGAACACCAGAAGAGCCCTGCTGGATCAGACCCCTGAGGGTCCTTCTAGCCCAGCAACCCGTCTCACCCGGAGGCCAACCACTTCCTCTGGAGGGTGTGGAGGCCGGGGCCTTCCCCAATGTTACTAATTTGGTTAATTTTGTTTTCCAAAATTAAAAAAACAGAAATATAAAAACATTGTCAAAGGTGGCAGCATTATCAGTGCTGAGTAAATGCAATTGTTATTTGTGGGGAAGGGGTCTGCTTCTTCCCTCTATATTTGCCTCCCCCACCCCCGCCACTTCTCCCTTCCAATGGCTTTGCTCTCTGCTTCACATAGCCGCCCCCCGCCCCCCAGTGGGGCTTCAGCAAATATTTTGGTCTGAACAAAAAAGTTGTGTGAGGGATAGAGGCCGATGGTGTGTGTGGCCCAGCGTCTTGCGTGGCCATGTGGATATTTCATGGAAGACTAAACTAGTTCTTGCGGCTTATGCTCACTGCTGAAGGCGGCTGGGAGATCCAGCCATTTCCCTGTTTACTGGGTTTTCTTACTTCTCTCTGCCTCGTTCTGCATTCACGTGTTTTTTCCTCTTTCTCTGCCGTATCACGTCAGGGAGTCCTGGTCACCTCCCGCACAAATGCAGCAGCACGAAGCACCGGATCATCTCCCCAAAGGTGGAGGTCCGCCCATGTCCTTATCCTGCTCTGACAGAGGTCCAGAACATCGCTGGCAGCGCCGAGACGAAAGCCGAACCTGAACCGGCCAAGCCATCCGGATCAGACAAAGATTCGAAGCTGGCCAAGGCCGTTCTGCCCAGCCTTGCCAACACCTGTCCTGAATCCGCGCAGCACTCGCCCAGCTTGGCGCAACCCAATGGCTTCCCCAAGCAGGAGCTGCCGTCCGTCACGCTCTCGGTCGGCCTTCCAGGGAGCACGATTTTGGTCATGACTGGCCTTGGAGGGGCGGAAAAGCCTCTGGTGCTCACCCCTAGCCAACACCTGGTCTCTGGAGATGGGAGCGGGGCGCTGCCCCCCCCCTCTGGGGCTAGCCCTCTTGCCCGGACCTGGCCTGGTCCTGTCCCAGAACCTGGAAGCCACCATGGAGACGAATGAAATGGGCACCGAGACCTTTGACCCTGACTGTTTCCTGAACAGCCCCAAGCAGGGGCAGACCTATGGGGGCGGGGCGGGCCTCCAAGCCAAGCCGGAGCCCTCAGAGACTTCCGCCCCACCAACTTACTCTCTGTTCATGTCCACAAACCGCTTCTTTATCCAAGATGATGGAGCCAGACAAGGGCCAATCCCACCTTCGCCCCCAGCCGCTGAGGGGACGGAGGAGGCAAAGAACAACCCCGAGACCCCCATGGAGACCGCAGGAGAAGGGGGCTTGACGGCCGAGAGGGTGCTGGGCGAGAGCGAGGGCCAAGCTGAGGAAGCGACCGGGATGGCAGCCACAGAGCTCCAAGAAGAGCTGTACTCCATCATCCAGACGGCAGCTGCTGCGGCGGCAGGCAGCTCCTTCAGCCTCTCCTTCGACAGCCACTTCCCAGACCTCATGAGCGAGCTGATGACCGAGGAGTCTGGCCCCGGGAGCGTGCCCAGCGCCAAGGAAGGCCGTGGTGGCCCAGGGAGCCCCGTCTCGGCCCTGCCCGAGGCTCTGGCGCAGCCCTGTTACGCGACGGAAGGAGCCCCACGAGGCTCCCCCCGGCCTCTGGTGTCCATCACAGACTTCTCGCCTGAGTGGTCCTACCCAGAGGTGGGTGGGAGGCAGGGAAGCCACTGGGACAGGTGGCAGGCGGGACTCTTGGGCTTTCTGGAAAGGGAGGGGGCCCAGGAGGGGGCCTTCTGGCTTAGCCCAGGGGATGGGGGTGGGGCGAGGGGGGGTCCAAGAGCTTCTGCCCAGCTTGTGCTGAAAAGGGCCTCAGCTGCCCCTTGCCCCGTGAACTCTTCTCTCTCTCTCTCATTCTCTCTCTCTCGATGTGGGAACAGGGTGGGGTCAAGATGCTCATCACCGGCCCTTGGGCGGATGAGGCGGAGCCCTACACCTGCCTCTTTGACCAGATTTCGGTCCCTGCCTCTCTCATCCAGTCTGGGGTGCTGAGATGCTACTGCCCAGGTATGGGGCCTAGGGTGGGGAGGGCCTGTCCTTGTGATGGGGGGGGGGCAGGCAGGCATGCTGCCTGGCTTCCAGTGGGTGTGGGCATGGCAATTGGCTTTCCTGAGGGCTACTCTCGCTTTCCTCCCCCGCACAGCCCACGAGGCGGGCTTGGTGCCCCTGCAAGTTGCTTGCGATTCCCGGTTGGTCTCCATGTCGGTTTTCTTCGAGTACCGAGCCCGGAACTTCATGGCGCTGCCCAGCACCCAGCTGGATTGGCTCTCCCTGGATGGTGAGTGGGCTGTCTGTTGACGCGGCTGGGTTGGGGGCTTCATTTTTTGAGAGGGGGCTCTGCTTTTCGCAAGGCCAGAGGGTTCTCTTAGAGGGAAGCAGGAGGTTTGGCTGCTGGAACCAGGGCCGCCATCCCGCAAGGTGGGGAAGCTGGCAGGGCCCAGGATTGCTGGCGGGGGCTGCTGCTGCCAACCTTTTGCCCACCCTCCCACCATTGCCACCGGGGGAAAGGGCTGCAGGGGCTCAGGCGGCTGTGAGCGAGGGCAGTGGGAGGCCTGGCTAGCTGGTAGATGAGGGGCATGCAGGGGGTGAGAGGGGAGGATGGCACGAGCCAGCGGCTGATCACGGATGGGAGGGAGCCCTGGGCACTCTCTGCCCAGCCCACCAAACCTGGAGCCAGCCCTGGCGTGACCACCCAGCAGTTGGCATGGGTCTGGGTAGCCGGGGCCTTCGTGGCTTGTTCTTGAGGAGACATGCCTAGATGCGAAGCCGGCCTGTGTGATGACTGAGCCTGAGCCCCTTGGCACCCGTCCTGGCATGTCTGTCGTCTCTGCGCCCCCTCCCCTCGAATTTGGGAGTCCTGCCCCCTTGGGTGCCAGCCCCTGCCCTCTGAATGTGTGTGGCATTTGTGTCGCCCAACTGCCATGCACTGACCCCAAAGCTGGGCTGCCCAACTAAGGTCCGAGTGGCATCCTTGGCGGCGCGGCTGGTGCTCAAACCCTCGGGATTGTTTGTGGCTTACGGCTGGAAAAACCTCCTCCTGGCGGTGGAGCGGCCGGGTCTCGGGCTGGGGCCCCTCCAGGGTGTCACCTTACGGGGAGGGTGGTGTTCCTGGCATGCTGGAAACTGGAGGGCTGGAAGGAAGGAGAGGGTCACGACTTTCCATGACGGGGGCACAGCGGGCCAGGAATAACACCCCGGAGACCTGGCGCTGAGCCCACTCCCCTCCAAGAGGAGCCGAGAGTCCTTCACCCAAGTCCCTCCCCCACCTTTCTCAGGAAGAACCCAGGAGTCCGGGCTCCTGGAACGGATCCACGGCATCGCTGGGTTTTCCTTTGCCCTTGCCTAGGTTTGAGTCTGCTAGCCCCCCCCCCCATGCACCCCTCTTCAAGGGACCCCGGGCAGGCCTGGTTGTGTTGTGTCTCGGTCCGTGTGAACGTACACGAACCTGTGAAGCCCCGGAGCGGGACCCTCAGTCTACCTGACTGCACCTGATCTCCTCTGATTGGGTTTCTGCTCTGAAAAGTGTCTCCAAGCGTGCTGCCTGAGAGAGCAGGAGTTGAACGCGGGACCTGGCTAGGGTTGCAAGGGGCCAGAGTCCCAGTGTGGTTTGACTTGGTCCAGCCCCCTCTCCTAGGAAACCACCCCCCATGTGGCCTGGGGGGGTGTCCTTCCCTGTCCAATTTGGCAATCGATCAGCCCCAGCCCTGAAGCCAAGTTTCTCCACAAAGCCTCTGCAAGCAGACGGGGGTGGGGGGTGCTCTCTTTGCCTTCTTGAGACCTGAAGCCCCCCCACTGCACCCCTGGGATTGTGGCTTTAAGCCGAGAGCCAAGTGGCCAGCCTGCCTGCCTGCCTGGCACAGCTCTGCCCCTGCCCCACGCCAGCCAGGCTGTCAGTGCGCTCCGCTCACTCGCGTATGGCCTTAAGATCTCCTGAGGGCTTTCCGTGTGCCCTCCCCAGACTGGAGGCTATTTCGGGATGGAGCCTCGTCACAGTTTGCTGTCTGGCTGCTGCTGCTGCTTGGCTGCCTCCTCTGGTGGTTGTGGGGGGAGCTGGGGGGTCCCGACGGTGGTGGGGAGTGAGCCGGCTCCCCCCTTATTCCACTGCCAGCTGAGCAGGGGGGCCAGAACCCCTCCCTCCCGCCTCCTGGCTGTCACCGCATACCAGGCAGGGTTGGCGTGCTCTGCTCCGCACCCCTCCCCACCCAAGTGCCTGGCTGGGGCGGTGCTAACCTGGGCTTTCTGCGGGGTCTCTGGCCGAAGCGCTGAATCCCGCTGGGAGTGGTGGAGCCGAGCGCTGGGTGCTTTGGCCTGTGGGCTGGGGGCAGCCATCGCTTCCCCTAGGCGATGGACACGGAAGGTACCTGGCTGTGGGGGTGGGAGCTCTGGGGAGGGGGGAGAGGCTGCCGCATGGGGGTCTCGGATGATGGAGAGAGGGGTGGGGGGGGGCAAGGGACCATGTGCTGGGAGTTCAGGTTTTTCTCCCCTCATCTAGCCTCACCCCAGTTTCTCCCAGAGGCTTGACTGGCCAGGAGCAGCCTCACTCGGAGGAAAGTCTCCTTCCTCTCTAGCTCCTCCTGTCTCCATAGAAGTCATGGGGGGAGGGCTTCCTGTTGCTTGCCCGTCTCTCCTGCTCCTCGCTTTGGGGGGGGGGGCTGGTTAGGTGGCATGCTCTGTTTGGGAAGCTGAATGAACTAACAGCGGGGGGTGGGCATGGGGAAACGGGCTGGGATGGAGTGCGTCTCTTGAGTACCGTGGGGTAGAAAGAGGGGCATTATGACCTTGCAAAGGGAGAGGAGAGGCTGGCAGTTGTTGCCAGGGCAGGGTCCAGTTGGGGGCACAGAGCAGGGTGTGGCCCCCTTCCCCTCCCCCCATTGAGTTTGTGGCTGCAGGCCAGGAGCAACGGCTCCCTCCTCCTCCTCCTTGGAACTGTTTTTCTCTGACTCAGGTCTGTGATTTCTCTTGAGTGGGCTCAGACCATACAGGTGAGGGCTGACTGGTTTGCTGTAGGATTCCTGGTTCCTTTCCTGCCACTTTGCACCTGGAACCTGCTCCTCTGTGCTGATGGTGCCCAGGGCCCTCCCTTACGGACACATGCACACACACACCCAGGCTAATCTCCCCCCCCCCCAACAAAAAAGATCTTTGGGATTAGAGGAGCCATTTTCCAACCTGGCTAATCGGCCTTTAGTCAGGATTAGCCCACCACCCCCCACCCTGACCTTCCTCTCCTGGCCCATTGAGCGCTGCGTCCACAGGGGAGCAGAGACCAGGGCAGAGGGGTCCAGAATCTCATGATTGCTCCCCTACGCCCCCACTCCCAATTCAGATAACCAGTTCAGAATGTCCATCCTGGAGCGTCTGGAGCAGATGGAGAGGCGGGTTGCTGAGATGACGGCTGCTGCAGCCACCCAGCCGCGGGGGGAGAAGCCGCCCAGCCAGGTGAGTTCCCGCGGGGCAGGGCAGGGAGAAGGCTATGGTGGCCGGGGTCTCCTGACCTCTGCTTCCCTTCTGAATCCCCTCAAATCGGTTTCTGGACTCTTTTGAGTTGCTTTGAGCTGCTTGTAGCAATCCCAGACTGTTATAGCAGACGTCTCACAGAGCTGCTCTCTGGGTCGGAGCCGGGAGATTCAATGGCTCATCCTTGCCCTTCGGCACCCGTGGGCCTTGACTTGGGGGGGGGCTGTCTGGCCCCTTCTCCTCTTTTGGGATCAACGGTAGCCCCATTCACAAGTTACGGTGAATGCACTCACACTCTGTGACCGGTGCTTTGAATAATTCTCATGCTCTGCAAATGGGCAGCTCAGTGTGGGATTCAGACCTCCATTCATCCTGGCCTGGGGCTCCAGTTTTGTGTGTAAAGTGAACGTACTTTGGCTCTTCCTTTCAGAGCGATGTAGGCACACACCTGCACACAGGATGTACGTGGAGGCCGGGCTAGTGAGCATCCCTTTGCATCTCAATACTGCAAATGGCTCTTTTGCCTGTCCCATTTGTCCCTTTAGAGATGCCCCACATCTGCTCCGACCTTCCACCGTGAGAAGTCCCTGGGTGCCTTCCCTGCCCCCCAGTGGGTCAACCTCTGGAGCCAGGGGCCCTAGAAGCCTTATGGGGTCCTCTCAAACGCTGCCGGCTGTGTATTGAGAGGCAACAATGGGGAGCCGGTGCGGTGTAAGAGTGTCGAACTAGGATCTGGGAGACCCAGGTTCGAATCCCCACTCGTGCCATGGAAGCTCACTGGGTGACCTTGGGCCAGCCCAGTACTCTCAGCCTAACCTACCTCACAAGGTTGTTGTGAGGATTAAATGGAGGAGAGGAGAACAATGTCAGCCGCTTTGGGGAGAAAGGCGGGGATGTAAATAAAGTAAATAAATGAATATTGAGTGTCCCTTCTGAGGGACACTGCCCCCCCCCAGTGACCTGTTTCCCTCCCCTGCCCCATCCATATCTGTTGCACTTTTAACTCTTTCTTGCCCATGGACACGGCAGGGAGTGAGTGGCTTGAGGGGGTCCAACTTGTTCTGCTGTCAGCGGTCAGGGTTTCCATCCCTGTCACAACGGACAGGTCAGACCAGCCAGCTGCTATAACGTGAGGAGGCCGCCACTGCAGGCTCAGGGAGAAAAGACGGCCCCCACTGGCCGACCCCATGGAGGCTCCCCTCTCCCCACAGAAGAGGGGCCCCAGAAGAGTCTGAGGCGGCCCCAGAGGATGCTGGGTGCGCCTGCCCAGCTCTTTCTGGGGAACGCCCCCCCCCCCGAAGATGCCCTGCACAAGAGCCCCACCCCGGCAGAAGCAACGCCAGCCCCTGCAAGGGAGGGGCTGGGGTGGACCCAGAGGCGAAGGAGCAGAAGAGGGAGGCGGCCGCCTGTCAGCCGGCAAAGGAAGAGGGTCCCCAGAGGAGAGGTGTGGGTCTTTGTCGAAGATGGAGGCAGTTTAAGAAGAAGACACAGACACACACCCCTCCCCAGGGTTGGGCTGGAAGGCGCACTTGGGAAGGTTTTTGATGCCTGTTTTTTCGAGAGAGGATGAAGGCAGGGTTGTTTGCTGCTGGGAAGGGTCACAACGCTCTCCTGCAGCCATCCGAGGTGAGCCACGGACAGATCCGGAAGGACCCCCGCCAAGCGCTGAGGGCACGGCAAAGGGGAGATGGGAGCGTCAGGAGAAGCCTGCGTGGATCGCCTCTCGGAGGGGGCTCTGTGGGTTGCCCCTCCCGCCCCACCTCCCTTTCTTTCTCTTTGTTGCCAGGCCTGGCGGACGGCCTGGTATATTTAGCCCTTTCTGTCCCTGGCGTCGGCTCTCATGTTTCACTGGGATTGGCACCTGTGTGGCCAGCCCGGCTATTCTTGGTTTCTGGGGGCTGCTGGAGGGGGAGAGAAGATCCCCGCTTCATCAAGGCAGGAAGGGGGATGTGGGGAGGAGGGCCAGCCGGCATCTCCCCCACCCTGTGCCCCCCCCACACATTCTTTCCATTGAGCTCAGAGGAGGAGGGCCGGCTTTGTCAGAGTGATGCACATGCCCCCCCCCCCCGCCACGACAGGGTGATCTTCAGCCCCTGCCATGCAACGGAGCTTGTGGCGCTGGGCCGGGAGGGGCAGGCAGAAGAGCCCCACGGGACTGTTTCCGCAGCACTTCTTCAATTTCTCATCATCTTAAAATCACAGATAAAAGGCCAAAAACTCCAGGAAATGCAGCCACCCTCCTAAGTGACAGAAGGAAGAACGCCCTGGCCTTCTCAATTCAGCGGAACAGAAATTGACTGACTTTGAACAAACGGAATCCTGCTCAGGCCAGCCTTATGCAGGGTCAGCCCTGGTTGGTACTTGGATGGGAGATCCCCAAGGAAGTCCAGTTTAGCCTGAGGAGGAGAAGACTGAGAGGGGATCTGATAACCAAGTACTTGAAGGGCTATCATATGGAGGAGGGTGCCGAGTTGTTTTCTGTTGCCCCAGAAGGTCGGACCAGAACCAACGGGTTGAAATTAAATCAGAAGAATTTCCATCGAGACATTAGGAAGAATTTTCTCACAGTTAGACCACATTCCTCAGTGGAACAGGCTTCCTCGGGAGGTGGTGAGCTCTCCTTCCCTGGAGGTTTTTAAGCAGAGGCTAGATGGCCATGTGTCAGCAAGGCTGATTCTGTGACCTTAGGCAGTCCATGAGAGGGAGGGCACCTTGGCCATCTTCTGGGCATGGAGTAGGGGTCACTGGGGGGGTGGGAGTTAGTTGTGAATGTCCTGCATTGTGCATGGGGTTGGACTAGATGACCCTGGTGGTCCCTTCCAACTCTATGATTCTATGATTCCAGGGTCGTGACACTGAGGCCAGCAGTGGCCAAACACCTCCGAATGCCTCTTGCCTTGACCCCCCCCCCCCGGCGTCACCATAGGTTGGCTGCGACTTGACATCCCTTTCCACCGCCAAGTTGGGGCTGCCATTCCCAGAGGGCCCTGTGTCCACTTCTGAGATGGTCTCCCCCACCCCCCACAGGGCATCTTGTGACCTGCCAGAAAGGACGGGCACAGGGGCTCAGAGTCACAGAATGTCTTGGGAGGGGGGACCTCAGGCACCAGCTGGGGCCCCTAGAAGCCCCCTTAAACACACTCAGGCAAAAGGGGGGCATTGAGAAGTCGGCCCCCTTTGCCTGGATGTTTTGATCTGAGGCTGCTCAGAGGTCCTCAAAGGACGGGGCGTCCACCCGAGGGGGACCATTTGGGGCGCATGCTGCCCTCCCCCACAATGGAATGGATACTGGGAGGCTCTGGAGGGGAGTTTCTGCCCCATGGGACTGGATCTTGCTGACCCCAAGGAAGAAGAAGAGTTGGTTTTTATATGTTGACTTTCTCTACCACTTAAGGTAGACTCAAACCCGCTTACAATCGCCTTCCCTTCCCCTCCCCACAACAGACACCCTGTGAGGGAGGTGGGGCTGAGAGAGCTCTTAAAAGAACTGTGACTAGCCCAAGGTCACCCAGCTGGCTTTGTGAGTAGGAGTGGGGAATCAAACCCGGTTCTCCAGATCAGACTCCACCGCTCCAAACCACCGCTCTTCACCACTACACCACGCTGGCACCAAAGTGCCCATTTCCTGCAACAGGGAACCTCATTGATAATTGGTTTGCTGTGGGGCATTGGGGGGTCGCGTGAAGGGCCAGACGGGTGGGGATCACTGTCAACACGGGCCAGTGCTGGGTCAGTCTGACCCGGGAAGAGGAGTGATTCTTGGAGGTCTCTGGCCGGGGTGTCTGCCAGTGGATGGAGCTGGCATTCCGGCCTCTCCAATTGCTGCCCGGGTCTGGACGCTGCGGCATCCTGCTTGGGGGTAACGTGGGGGGCTCCCACACCCTGGGCAGGCATGCAGCCCTCTCCCCCGCCCCGAGTGCTTCCCCGCCCCCCCGGCACTGAAGTCATCACTTGTCTGATTTCAGCTTCGAAGCCTCCCGTGCTGTTCTTTGCACACACACCCCAATGCCTCTCTTTCCTGGGTGTTTGTAACTGGCCGTTTGTCATTGTGGCATGCATGGGGGGGGGGAGCCATGTTCAGCCTGGGGTAATTCAATGCTTGGCAGCTGTTTGGCCTGACCTTTGATTGTTGCTTCTTGCGCCAGGAGCCTTTTGTTGCAACCGACCGGGCGCCGGGCAGGAGTTCCGTCCAGGGCAAAGCCCCGGGTTTGATTGAGGGAGGGCAGCGGGGGCTTGGGAAGGGGAGTCGCTTGCATTTTGTCGCCCTGGGGTGACCGTCTCCCCCCCTGCCTCCCCCCCTCCAGGCTGCTTCTGACTCCTTTGAGGACCGCATCGTGGCTCTGTGTGAGAAGATGATGTCTCGGTCCTGCTGGCTCCGCTCAGAGACGCTGGTCCACCACGTCAGCTTCCGGGGAATGACCCTGCTGCACTTGGCTGCGGCGCAAGGCTACACCCGCCTCATTGAGACCCTCATCAAGTGGCGGTGAGTCCCCCTGTCTTGGCAGTATTTATTTATTTCAGTGTTTTAACTTGCACCCTGGAGCTTACCAAGTGAAACACTTGCATGTACCGCATAATAAAGACATACAGCCCCACATGCCCTCTTTACGTCTAGGGAGGGGCCGTGGCTCAGTGGGGGAGCATCAGTTTGGCATGCAGAAGGTCCCTGGTTCAGTCCCCGGCAGCATCTCCAGTTAAAAGGGCCAGGCAGGAAAAGATGGGAAAGGCCGTCCTCTGCCTGAGCCCCTGGAGAGCAGCTGCCAGTCTGAGCGGACAAGACTGACCTCGATGGACGGAGGGCCTGGCTCAGGAGAAGGCAGCTTTGTGTGTGTGTCCGCGTGTACACCTTTAAGCAAGGGCTGAAGCACCAGGTTGGCTGGGGCTGGTTCTGGTTCTTCGGGCCTGGTTTATGCAGGGTCCCTCCTTAGACCCAGCGGGGTGGGCGCTCTGGTCCGGCTGGCTCAGATGCTCCCAATCCTGCCAAAAGGGCCTTCCCCTGCTTCCGGCCGCTGTGTGGCCCAGCTTTGGCTTCTGGGCCCTCCTGACCCTTGGCGGTGCTTCAGGGCCCACAGCAGAGAGAGCAGCCCGGCAGTGATAACCGAGGCACGGGGGGATGTCTCAGAGTCAGGCCTGGATTGCTCCGACCTGACTCCGAGCAACAGCCGCCTGTCACACTGCTGGGAGCTCCTCAGGACTGAAGCGGGGGGGGGAGCTGCCCCCCTGACCTGCTTTCCTGACCTGAAAGGGCCTGGGGGAGGGCACCGTTTGCCCTGTTTTGCGGGAGCTTTACACGGATCGATCGTTGGGCTATATACAAGCAACCTCCTTAATGGGGTTAATTGCACCCCTTCCCCGGGCTGTTTCAGATCTGGAAAAGAGCATGGTGGTGGGGGAGGCTGAATCCCCTTCTTACCCAGTGCCAAAGTCCTGCTCCGGATCAGGGCCATGCATGCTGGGGAGACGAGTTCCCAGCAGTGTTCCGCATGGCTGTTGGTGTGGGCGTCGGGTTAGAGTCTGGGCCAGTCGCTGGGAAAGTCCTCTTGTGCATTTGCTTGTTTGCCATTTGCTTATTATGTCGTTTCTGCCCTGCTCTTCTTCCCAGTGGGGACCCCCCCCCCCGCACCTCCCATTGTGTGGAGGTTGCCGAAAGGGATGCACTTTGACACTGCTCTGGTTAGACCTCATCTAGAGTTTTGTGTTAAGTTTTGGGCACCATAATTTAAGAAGGATGTAGACAAGCTGGAACGTGTCCAGAGGAGGGCAACAAAGATGGTGAGGGGTCTGGAGACCAAGTCCTAGGTGGAAAGGTTGTAGGAGCTGGGTTTGTTTAGCCTGAAAAGAAGAAGTCTGCGAGGTGATATGGTAATACCTTCAAGTACTTGAAGGGCTGTCCTATAGCGGAGGGTGCTGAGTTGTTTTCTGTTGCCCCAGAAGGTCGGACCAGAACCAACGGGTTGAAATTAAATCCAAAGAGTTTCCATCTAGACCTTAGGAAGAATTTTCTGACAGTCAGAGCGGTTCTTCAGTGGAACAGGCTTCCTCGGGAGGTGGTGAGCTCTCCTTCCCTGGAGGCTTTTAAGCAGAGGCTAGATGGCCCATCTGTCAGCAATGCTGATTCTATGCCCTTAGGCAGTTCATGGGAGGGGGCGGGGCGTCTTGGCCAACTTCTGGGCATGGAGTAGGGGTCACTGGGGTGTGTGTGGGGGAGGTAGTTGTGAATTTCCTGTGTTCAGAAGGTTGGACTAGATGACCCTGGTGGTCCCTTCCAACTCTTTGATTCTATGCTCCACTCCCTCCCCTCAGGAACACCAATGCTCAGAGCCTGGATTTGGAGCAAGAGGTTGACCCCCTCAACGTGGACCATTTCTCCTGCACCCCCCTGGTGAGTGGGCTTCTGTGGAGGCGAGGGCCCACGCTCTGCAGGACAAAGGACAGTTCTCCAAACCGAGGAAGGGTCTGTGGAAGAAGGGAGGGGCTGCGGACAAATAGCGACTTTGATGAACCAACGATGGTCAGATTCAGTCTAAGGCAGTGTCATGTGTAAAGTGGGGGGACATCTGCTGAGCTATAGAAGGCCTCCGTTTCCCGCCCCGGCATCTCCTATTTCAAGGATCGCAGGTATCAGGCAAGGCTTCTCTGTGCCCGAGACCCTGGAGAGCCGCTGAAGGTCCAGGCAGACAGTAGCAGGCAGGAGGGGAGGTGGCTGGACTCAGGAGACGGCAGGAAAAGCCCAACACAGGGCAGTCCGTTTGGGAGGTTGAGCTTTGGGACTTTCCATCCAGTCTCCATGGGAAGAGGAGGAAGAGGGGCTTGTGGAGGGAAAGGGTGTTGTGGGAGGGAAGGTGGCACTGGGGGTGGTGGTGGTAGGAAAATGGATGTGGTCACTGCTGAGCTTGAAAGCCAAACTCTGCCTTCCCAGAAGGCCCCCCTCCCCCAAATGCCTCTGCTGTCCTCTGGACCGAAAGCCACATTTTCAGGCTTCTTTTACGAGGAGGACAGGAAGTGGTTTCAAACAGGAAAAGCAGTCGGAGCCCCTGCAGACGGGTGTTTTCTGGGTTTCCAGCCAGACCTTAGAAGCCTTAACTTTGCGTCTCTGCAGTTTGCCCCAGTTGCCATCGTGCAAATAACCTTGGTGGGGGAGGGCTTTCAAGGCGCAGCCGACTTATGGTGTCGCCTCAGGGGGTTTTCGGGGCCAGCTACGTCCAGAGGTGGCTAGTCGTTGCGTAGCTACCCTGGACTTCCTGGGTGGTCTCTCTGGGCTGAGCCTTCTTAGCTTCTGAGATTGGGCTGAGGTGGGCCGGTGGCCATAGGGGGCGGCAGTTCAGAAGGCCTCTATTGCTGGCTTAGGGGTTTCCTTGAGAGCATCCAGCTGGCCCTTGTGGGGAAATAGGATCAGACGCTTTTGATCTCATGGGGCCCTTCTGAGCTCCGAGTCTCCCAACGCCCATACCGCCTTTCTTTTTTTCTCTCTCTCTCGCCAGATGTGGGCCTGTGCCCTTGGCCACCTGGACGCTGCCCGGCTCCTCTTCCACTGGGACAGCCGGGCCCTTTCCATTCCGGACTCTCTGGGCCGCCTCCCGCTCACCGTGGCTCGCTCCCGTGGCCACGTCAAGTTGGCCACTTGCCTGGAGGAGCTGCAGCGGCAGGAGGAGGGGCCCTCTGAGCAGCCAGGCCTGGATCCAGAGGCGGAGGCTCCGGGGGGCTCTGTCAAGGCCACCCCTGGCCCCCGGCGTCCTGCGGAAGCCCTGCGCATCCCCTCCCCGCTCTCAGCCAGTCCAGACACAGGTAGGGGCCCTGGCGGGCAGAGAGGTAGGGAGGGGCCATGGCTTGTGGGTCGGGACAGCTTGGCTAAGGAAGCTGCTGTCTGCCCCCCCCCCACTTGCTGTCCTTTCAGCCTTTCGGGTTTCACGGGGGGAGGGGGCTGGGCTTCACATCTCCCTCTCCCCCCTTTGGTGGCCAGAAGGCATCCCTCTGCTTCCCTTTCCCTCAGGGCTCAGCACCGCCAGCGGCGTCTCATCCCCTTCCGAACTCTCCGAGGGTTCAGTCTCCATCACCTCGGCCTACTCCAGTGGGTCGGCACTGCGAGAGTCGCCTGCCTACAGCCCCGAAGCCGAGGGAGCCATGGACATCTGCCAGGGCCCCCCCCGCCCCTGGGAATGTTGCCGGCTGGTACCTGCAGGAGAACGCCAACCCCTCCGGCCTCCCTCACACCCCCTTCTTTATGGACTACGATGAATTGGGGGGCTACGGAAGGGCAGGTGGGAGGCCCCGAAGCAGACCTGGAGCCAGAGTTGCTGAGCTATGGGGAAAATGCAGAAAATGAGGACTACCTGCCCACTACGGATGTCCTGCAGGTAATCAGAGGAGGGTGGAAGCGCACCCAGACCCCACTCACCATGCCTTTAAAAAAAAAAAACCAGGACACCAATCTCCACTAACCAAACTAGAGAGCCAGAGTAGTAAAGCGGTTAGAGTGTCGGCCTAGGACCTAGGCGACCCAGGTTCGAATCCCCACTCTGCCATAGACGTTTGCTGGGTGACCTTGGGCCAGTCACTCTCTCAGGCTAACCCACCTCACAGGGTTGTTGAGAGGGTAAAACGGAGGAGAGGAGAACTGTGTGAGCTGCCTTGAGTCCCTGCTGGGGGAGAAAGGCAGGGTATAAATGAAGTAAACAAACAAATCCAGGCTGGTGCCTCTGAGAATTCCAGAGCCCTGGCGACCCCCCCCCCAACTCTTGCCCTGGATCTTAGTCAGAGCGGTTCCTCAGTGGAACTGGCTTCCTTGGGAGGTGGGGAGCGCTCCTTCCCTGGAGGTTTTTAAGCAGAGGCTAGATGGCCATCTGTCAGCAATGCTGATTCTGTGACCTTAGGCAGATGATGAGAGGGAGGGCACCTTGGCCATCTTCTGGGCATGGAGTAGGGGTCACTGGGTGTCAGGAATGTCCTGCATTGTGCAGGGGGTTGGGACTAGATGACCGTTATGGTCCCTTCCAACTCTGTGATTCTATCTGGAGCCACTCCGTCCCCCAGAGGCCCCTGTTCGGGGGGGGGGGAGCAGCGGCACCACATCTTGTTGCCCATCTCTGCTCACCTGGGCCTCCTATACTCCACTCTCTTCCAAGGACGAAAGAGTCCTGAGGGGGACCCCGGTGTCCTGATGCCGCCGCCACCTTTCTGTCCCCCTCCCCCACAGGTGGACATGATCACCCTGGCCAAGCAGATCATCGAGGCAACTCCAGAACGCATCAAGCAGGAGAACTTCAGCTCCGCCGAGGCCCCGCTCCGAGAGCGGCCGGGGGAACCTGGGCCTGAGCGAGACCATGTCCTGGCTGGCCGGCTACCTGGAGAACGTGGACCAGCATCCCCACGTCTCCCCACGCAGGTCCGGGAGCGCCTTCCCTGTCCTGCGGGCCGCGAACCCCCGCGAGGAGGAGGCGAGCGAGGCCTGCTCACCCCCGGCCTTCTTTTCCAGGCCCTTGAGCGCCTCGCCTGCCAGCCACTCCTGCCTCAGCCCCCTGCCCTCCCCGCTGGGGGAGCTGTCCTTCGAGCGCCTGCCCCCCGCCCCCCACCGTGGCCAGCTGGGCTGAGTTCCTCAACGCCTCTGCCAACGGGAAGATGGAGAGCGAATTTGCATTGCTGACGCTCTCCGACCACGAGCAGCGTGAGCTTTACGAGGCTGCCAAGATCATCCAGACCGCCTTCCGCAAGTACAAGGTGCGCCTGCCGGAGCCCTCCCCTCTTCAGGGGGCGGCTCGCACAGCCCTGCCCTGCCTAGGAGGCTCCCTGGGGGTGATGGGGGAGGGTGCCCCCCTGCCAGAGGAGCCTGTCTTCTTCGGCCACCTGGCCTGCATGCTTTCGTGGCTCTGGTGGAATAGCACAAACCTCAGCTTGAGAGGTTTTTTAATCTGCAGATTTTCTACAGCCAGGGTCATAGAATCATAGGGTTGGAAGGGACCACCAGGGTCATCTAGTCTAACCACTGCACAATGCAGGGAATTCACAATTACCTCCCCGCCCCCCACACCCCCCAGTGACCCCTACTCCATGCCCAGAAGATGGCCAAGGTGCCCTCCCCTCCCATGAACTGCCTAAGGTCACAGAATCAGCATTGCTGACAGGTGGCCATCTAACCTCCTCTTAAAGGCTCCAGGGAAGGAGAGCTCCCCACCTCCCGAGGAAGCCTGTTCCACTGAGGAACCACTCTGACTGTCAGAAAATTCTTCCTAAGGTCTAGACAGAAACTCTTTTGATTTAATTTCAACCCGTTGGTTCTGGTCTGACCTTCTGGGGCAACAGAAAACAACTCGGCACCCTCCTCTACATGACAGCCCCTCAAATGATTAAAAACCATCTCTTCTTCTATATTTTGCCAGCGCGGTGTAGCACCATGGGTGGAGAAAGGTCCCTGGAGTAGGCAGGAGGAAGTGAATTCAGCTTTTGCAAGGTCCGCTGCTTTCATGGGGAGCCTGACCTACACTTCCCTCCCTCGCCCCCGTCTCTTTGCAGGGTCGCCGGCTGAAGGAGCAGCAAGAGGTGGCTGCTGCAGTCATCCAGAGGTGCTACCGCAAATATAAACAGGTACAGCCTGGGAGGGGGCCAGAGGATTGGGGGGGTTGTCTTCAGAATTGTTGTTTCTGTCCAGGATTGCATGCGCTGCCCCCCCTCCAAAAGCCCCCCCCCAAAGAAGGGCATCTCTAGGATCATACACTCTCTCGCACCCCCCTGCCAACTAACCAATGCCCCTCTCCTCTCTCTTTGTCTTGCAAGCTAACCTGGATTGCGCTGAAGGTAAACGGGCGCAGCGGGGTGGCGCTGATTTATTCTGCTGGCACAGGGCCTGGGTCTCAGGGTAGCTTTAGTTTGCCCCTTCTGGGAAAAGTGTCTCTCTCCTGCTGGAGAGCACAAATGGGGAAGAGTCGGCGGAGAAGGGGGAGGTGAAGAGAGAGCCGGCACCTCCAGGCCCTGCTGCAGATGAGTTCCCCTCTGGCTCCAGCTTTAGGGTCGTGGTATCTGGAGGCCAGAGGGCGGGCCTGCTAGGGGGAGGGAGGGAATCAGGGGAGCTTCCCCCCTTTATCCCCAGGTTTCTTCCTGGTAGGGTACCTGTTATGCTTGTGGGCAAAGCTGTGCAGGATGCCAGGTGCTCTTGGCTGTGGAGGAGGCATGCTGGAGGGCACGGGGGGGGGTAGGGAATGCAGGCAGCGTAAGCCTCCAGTGGTCGGGGTCTGAGGGGTGCCTTGAGCCCCAGGTGGAAGCCCCTCCCTCCCTCCCTCGTGAACTAACGCCCCCTCCCTCCCGCACAGTACGCCCTCTACAAGAAGATGACGCAGGCGGCCATCTTGATCCAGAGCAAGTTCCGCAGCTACTACGAGCAGAAGAAGTTCCAGCAGAGCCGGCGCGCCGCGGTTCTGATCCAGCAGTACTACCGCAGCTACAAGGAGTATGAGAAGCTGAAGCAGGGACACCGGGCCTCGGCTGCCATGCAGCAGAAGATCAAGTGGGTGCTCGGACTCCGGGGGCCTCCCTGGCAGAGCCTGGGGGCCGGGAGCTCTCTTCCCCTCCCCCCCTCCCCAGACCTGCCTGGCCCCGCCTCTCAGCACGTGGCCTGCTGCACTCCCCAGCTGCCTCCCTGCCTGCACTGGGGGGCGGGGTGTGTGGCACTTGCTGCCACGGGGGCGTCTCTCTCTCTCATGCTGTCTAGGGAACCTTGGCCA